>NC_053023.1:428928878-429216280 GCF_003073215.2 Triticum urartu | reverse complement strand
ACTAGTGTTGTTTTTCTACTTTTACAAAAACCGCATCGTAATGCTAAAACGTGCATTTGCACGTATACATAAGTAATAGTAGTACTCCCTCCATCTAGGTGTATAAGTCTTCCCTCCTTCTTGGTCACGGTGCACAACCAAAGATGACTTATTGACCTGGACGGAGGGAGTAGCACAGTCTGCAAGCATATATCGAGAGAGACGTGTAGTGCGATAGTATATAGTAAAGTGTGCGCTATATACACGTACTTGCAAAATGCGTACGAATACACAAGGTTTCCAAACTTTCCCGTTTACATACTTAATTAAGGACACTAAAAATTCCCGAACGTTCGGGATTTATCATTTGCGTCCCAAAACTAATGAGATCGCCTTACGAAACAAAAATTATACTCCTCCTAAAAGCCACGGCGCTCGCAGGAGCGCTTGCAGCGTGCCACGAGTGCCCTGGTGCGCGGCCATTTTGCGGTGCGCCGACACAACGCCTCTTCCTCAGCCTCGCAACTCGCGAGGTACTGATTGGCAACTTGCAGGCGGGCGAGCGCGATCTCACCGGTGTGGTGATCCGGCGCCAACAGCTAATCCTCCTCGCTGGAAGCGTGCACCCGGTCCACGTACCGCCAAGCGTAGATGAGGCGCTTGGGCCCGACTGCACTCAGGGCATCGGCACGGGCATCCTCCGCCACCCTCACGGCCCTCGCACGAGCCTTCTGCCAAAGAGCCAATTGCCTGACTCTCTCGGATGTGACATAGGCCTCCCAGGCAGCTTGTTCCGTGGTGCGCTTCTCTTCCTCGGCCTTCTTCTCCACCTCTATTTTGGCGCGCTCTGCTAGAGGCAAAGCCTCCCACAAGGCGACATCCATTTCTTTCCAAAGCTCCTCAAAGCTGGGGGGCTCGGCGGGCGGCGTAGTGTTCTCCTCGTAGCGGGGAGCCGACGCGTCCTCCGGCGCGCGTGCTGGCGAGATTGGGAACGCTGACGCGTCCACCTCGACGCGTCGCGGCGAGGAGCGGAACGCCGATGCGTCGCGTAGCGGCGAGGAGCGGAACACCGACGCGTCCTCCTTGACTAGTGGCGGCGAGGAATGGAACGGCGACGTGTGACCGTCCGTGCGGTGCAGCGAGGGGCTCCTAGGGCTTGGGAGGGGCGATACCACGGTGGTAGAGGTGAGAGGGAGGGGGAGGAGATAGCGATGAACGTGAACGTGAGGGGGAGGAGATAGCGATGTCGTGGGAGGCGCAGTATTTATAGCGAGCAATGGCACACCTACGTAAGATAAGGACTGAGCTGCACTGACTTAACTGCAGGTCCAGTTGCATCACTGACATGTGGGCTAGACCCCTGTTGGGCCCATATGTCAGTGACCCAATGCACCTGCAGTTAAGTAACAACTACGTGGGCATATTTGTTGGAGTAAATTACGGGGGAGCGAAGGGGTGGAAATATTGCTGGTCACAACGGATTGGACGAGCATGGGGGGAGGAGAGTCATGCATGCAGATTAAATTAACCCCGCTAAAAACGATATTTTAAACATGGCCACTCCATCTGTGGCAACTGGCGATCCACCGCGCTCCAAGTCGTTCACCTGTGGTCCCGACCATCAACTCCTACGGATCAAATTATCACGCGAGCTAACTATTCATACAAAGGTGCTCCACCACGTACCCGGTACCCGTGAATGCAGCAATCATGCACCTAGGGTTTTAGGGTTTATTTGTTAAGGTCGCCTTTATGTAACACTCATGTGTGCGAGACAGCGAGAGGCCCACTGCGTGCGTGCGCCTCTTCTCTTCGTATATGTACTCCATCGTTTTTTTGGTGTCCAAAAAATTATAATAACTACTAGCAACGTGCCAATGCATTGCCACACGATCAAAGTAGATTAATACATATTCACCGATTTGATAGAAAAAAAGTCTAGTCTTGAAATACGTATATCACTAAAAATATGTTATGTTTCACTCAAAATATATTCCTTTGGCGGTTTTGATGAGATAAGGGAGGAATGTTGTTGGTTTCAAGATTCGAGAAGTGGTATATGTCTAATTTCTACTCTTACTAGCAAGATGCCCATGTGTTGCACGGAACATCAAGATCTTGTGGGAGAAAAGGATGAACGAGGGAAGGCCTTATTTGCAAATGTGGTGAAGAGTGCGGGTAAATTGCCATATTTTCCTTCCTATCTGTCAGATATAAATCGGACGACCTACATTGCTGGATGGCAGGCCCACCATCATCACCAACTCTATTTTTTATCCCTACTCTTATAAAAAGCATTGTCGGTGATGATCGTGTGACTGCCATCCTGCAATATAGGCCGTTCGTTCTATATCTGACGGGTAGGAAGGAAACTATGGCAATTTTGCAAAAAGATACCCACACCCCTCTCCACATTTGCAAATAAGGCCTTCCCTCGTTCATCCTTTTTTCCCCAAGATAAACTACTCATACAAATGCATCTTGATGTTCCGTGCAACGCATGGGCATCTTGCTAGTTGTTGCAAAAAGCCCATGTGTGTGTGAGAGAGAGGGAGAGTGGTGGAGGACGGAGTGCATGTGTGACAAAGACACAAGGAGTGTGTGTGCGATAGGTCTCAGCTTAAAATGAGGCGATAGTGTGTGTGTGCACGATTGAGAGGGCGTGTCTCAAGAAGGGAAGAAAAATCTACATAGATACAAGGAGCGGGAGAGAGACATGTATGCGATGGTGGAAGCACGAGTGTGCGGGTGTATAAACCTATCTAGAGGCTAGCTAGTCGATAAATGTTTGTGAGAGAAATACGAGTCGGGGTGCGAAAGCGAGAGTTTTGTGTGTGAGAGAGAGAGACGGTAGTCGGGAAGGGGAGTGGAAGCAGGAGTTGTGTGTGTGTGTCTGTGAGAGAGAGAGGAGACGGCAGTCGGGGTTGTCTGATCGGTAAGCAAATGAATAATGTCAGTCTGGGATGGAGACGAAAAGGAGACCACAACAAATGTTGTGTCTATAGGAGAGAGAGAGAGAGAGAGTAATTTTAGTGGTATGAGTCATATGTAGAGACATATAGGGTGTGTGAGAGAATCCCATAGAGAGAAATACAAAGTGAAAGACGAGTGGAGACTGTGTGTGTGGCGGTGAAAAAGATAGCTTAGGTACGGAGTGTTACTAGAGAATAGTAGAGACGTGAGAGATAATGAAAACCGTGTAATATATAATGATAGGGAGAGTGTGAAACTTCTCAAGGGAGACGTCAAGAGACCATATTTGCGAGAATAGGAGAAACATGAAGTGAGCGTGCGGGTGAGCTGGAGAAAAGAGAGTGATAGCTACCTAAAGGAGCATGCATGCGAGAGAGATGGGCGTGAAAGGAGTGAACAAAAGAGGGATTCAAATATTTGAATTCGAGATGATGATACATGTAATCCGTACTCGAACCAAAATTGATCTATCAAACATGCATACTCATATGAATTCACGCACATCTATGTTATTTAATATGTAGATATTACTGATCCATACATTTTAGTAGAACATAATTTGGTTAATTTTTTCGAATTCAACCTTAAGATTTCGAGATCGTTGTATTTATAAATCATATTATACATATAAAGGAGCAGAATTCTTTGTTATGCTTTTGAAAGTATATATAAAAAATGATGTATATAGAATGTAATTCCAATTGAAAATGGATCCCGCCCGAAAAAAATAGAATACAAACGGGATTCGAATTGAGTTGGCATGGTAAAGGTGGACTCTGCAAAATTTGATCGAAGCGAGGAAAGTCGCAGTAACCGCCCGAAACCAAAATCTGCGAGATGGAAATCACTACTGCCTATCCCTGCCACGCAAAGCCTATCTGCTGGATTTCTATAGGTTTTGATAGGGGTAGGTTTGTAATTTCACCCAAACGTGACGTAACCGCCTCTCACCCGGATTGATACACGGTGGGCGCCAAAACATAGTGTGTCCTTGGCCGAAATCGACTCCCTCCCCGATTCATATTCATACATGGTGGGCGCCAAAAACAAACTCTCATCGGCAAATATTTGGTGTATGCGAGATTACCGTCCTATCCCCAACCGACTAATGTTGTTGTGATGTAGTAGAAATTTGAAACGGGGGATAAGTTTGTAAATTTCCTCGCATTTGAGACAAGCACGCCCTGAATACATGCTTCCCCCCTTCCTCTCTACCTCCCTTTTCCCCATTCGTACTCTATGGGCGCCAAAACACCCTCTCCACCCCACCCTCCTCCGTCTGCCGCCGTCCGCCACCCCATCCACCGCCGTCCTCCTCCACCATGCCGGAGCTGATACCCTGACGCCGCCGTCCATTACAAGAGATCGACCTCTCTCATCCATGGCTTCGGACCAGGATCCTTGCATCCCGTCCTCTCGCTTCATCCCCGCAGTCGTCCACCATGCCGGCGCCGCTCCTACGACTGTCTCGTCCACCGCGCCCCGCCGCTAACGTCTACCCTCCTAGATCTACTTCCACGCTGCTGACAGCCATCGCTATCACAGCACCGTCAAATTCTCAGCAGATGCATACACGGCGCCGCACCAGAGGCGGTACTCTTTCGTATCTTCTCAACTTATTTATCGCAACAAGAAAATAGATCGCCACTACTTTACTCTGATTTCTTGTCTTGGTTGCAAAGTTGCCTTTGTCCGGTTTGCACCTTCAGATCCGCCATGGCACGCTCAACACTATATTCCCAATGCTTATGGTTTTCCCCTTTTATATTCCACACTAGTTAAATCACAGTAGACTAAATTTTAAAATTGGGTCAGTCGATTTTTCAGAGCTCGCCGAAGTTTGCCGGTGCGATCGAAGGGGCTCGCGTGGTTGTGGCGCCTTGCTGAACGAAGAAAACTCGACACGGGTGGGGGTTGGGGCAGGGGTGGGGGTGGGGGTGGCGGACGAACACAGGCGGTGGGGGCCGGTGGTCCGGCCGGCGGCCCGTGCGGTGTTCTGTATGGGAAGAATCAGAGACGAGGAAGAAGAAGGGTTAGGAGACGTAGGATCTTCATCCAACCGCGTGAAATGGTCGAGAGATAGCTGGGAGTTGCATTCTTAATGCGCTCTAGTTCATCATGTGTGGGCACTGCGCAACCAACATTTTATTATCCAAAATCTGCTTGCTCTTCTTTACCATGTTCCTCTTCCGTTCTTCTTTAATATGTATTCTCTCCGTTCCTAAATACAAGTATTTGTATAGATTCCACCATGGACTACATATGGAGCAAAATATGTGAATCTACACTCTAAAATGTATCTGGATACATCTGTATGTGATCCATAGTGGAAATCTCTACCAAGACTTATATTTTCGAACAGAGGGAGTATGATAGTAGTACAGTATGTTCCTTGTACTGAAGATGAGCAGGGACATTTGCAGTGTAGAGGTCTATATGGTCGGTTGTGATGGACACTTTAAGCCTCTTTGATTCGTAGGATCTTGTAAACATAGGAATATGATTTGTAGTGGCCTGCCGACTTGAATCCTATAAGAATAGCAAGGAAATGCGGGGAGCTATGTCGCCTTTGAGAGTTACACTGATATTAACAGTACCGCACCTTCACTTGAAGAGAGCTGGTATCCAAAGCCTTTCTAGCCGTACCGGCAATACTAGCACATATATTCCAGCAAGTTCCACTTTGCTGATTTTACTCTGATGCTTAAGGTTTTCCTGTTATATCTACACTATGATCTGTGTAGCTGCTTTGTGTCGCACTAGCAGCAGTCCACTCTTGAAGCTAAACACTGCAATGACTTACAAAATTGGCACCAAGGCATTGAGTGCCATTCTGGATGCAATGAAACTCATACTCTCCCCACCTGTTGATTCTTGTTTAGAATATGATCCTAATGACTATTCTAACCTCGAGGAGTCAAAGGCACATGGCCTGTCCTGTTCACCCATCAAGGTGTCTGTTCTAATTTGGCAATGTTTTATTGATTGGGGTATCTTGCATATGTTGTCTTGCATTTCATCTACTTTGTTGCACCACCATCTGCTTAGTTTACTCATCATATATGTCGAGATGCCATGCCCATCCATTATCAATACATATTCCATCTGTCATCATACCATATTTTTCCACTCAAATGTTGTTCTTGTGCATCAGACATCAAAAAGGAAGAGGGTGATTGCCGAACCTGAAGGAGCACCAGCAAAGTCCTTGAAAAACGTGGTGGTGCGGGAGAAATCAGACAGCACCCCACTTATATTGGTTGTACAACCAGTGACACAAAACGTAGGACCGACTCCAGCAGACTGTACCCATACTTCACTGGCCACACCACTAGCCCCACCACACAGGACCTGCACTCCAGGAAAAGGTATACTGATTTCATTTGCCATAGCACCAGTTGTACCATAGAAAAATCCCACTCGAGCAAAAAGTACAGCAAGTCCACCAGCCGAAGACCTATCCCAACTGCAGATATGGCCAATTCCTGTAGATTGGAACCCCATTCCATTTATTCCCAGTTTAAAAGACAATGCTTTCAATGTTGTTAGGGACTATGTGCATATATTCCAATCATGGGAAGATTATTGTGAAGACAAACACCATTTTCAGATCTTCATGTCCAACTTACGTGTAAGTGCTATTATTCATGGTTATTATTTTCCTGTTTTCTACTGATTGAACACATCAATGATTTACATTACATTGTTGTAACTAGGCGAGGGTCAATTTTGATAGTCATGATGAGCAAAGCTTGCTTTTTTTAAGGAAGCATTACATCAGTATCGGTGTTAACTGAGGAAATCACACTTTGATGGCAAGTCTATAAACGAATTTCTGGTGAAGTCTCCTGTGCTAAATTTAGAAGACATTGAATGGAAAAACCTTGTTATGCACTGGTCTCGTTCCTAGGATGAGGTACTGTCTATGAAATCACATGACAATTTGAACTTTGACTTTTCGGCATGTGCCTTACAGATCTTTTTTGTAGGAAATCTGCTCGAAGAAGAATTCCGGTTTGACAAGAATGACAGGATATCACAAATATGCTGCCCGCTCCTTTGCTCTTGTTAGTACCTGTTGTCCTGTATCACTGTACTTGCATACATACCTGGTTCATTATGTGACAGCAGTATTCATGATAGCTTTCTTATCAATTTTTCTCTCCAAATTATCTGATCTGTATGAATGGTTACATTAGTGTAGAATATATCCAATGTCAATGTTTTCTTAGCTCTGCATTGTTCTTGTAAGTGCATGTTGTCCTTTATCAGTGTTCCTGTAATGATAGGTAGTTGTTCATGTACCATCACTCTGCAGCTTATTTTCCTTTGCCCTCCATTTTCTACACATCAGATCTATATTTACTCTTACCATAAGGTAGGTACTGAAGAAGTTTAGCTGTGCATTGCTCTTGGCTGTACATTTTTCTTGTATCGCTACACTTACATTTATAGCTACTTGGTTATGTAGCATCACTCTTCATCTTATCTTAAATATTCTCCATTTTTCGTATATTATCACATCTATATTTACTCTTAAAAAAATGTAGAATAAAGGCAATGCTTTTGAAGAAGATTCTGTGGTAAACTTCTTGAATTGCCCCCCCCATCAGCATGGACAAGGCCTTTATAGAGCATGTCTTCACCAATAATGTAAGTTTGTCCATCTCAAGCCTTCAAACTTTGTTGTATATATTTGGTTAGGCATGACTGCAACAGCTGTTTATTTTTGGTGTTTGCATCAAATTGCTTGTTTAAAGTTTATTATGTAGCTCATAAACAAAAGTTTGTCCTTTCTCAATTTAAGTTTTCAGTTGTACAATGAAGTTCCTTCTCCATAACATGTAAATTAAACTATATAGAGCAAGTGATCTTCTTTTGCACTGCATGTATGCTTCTGTTCTTCATCCGTAATCCAGTGGTGTGGTGAACCTACCGACTACAGCACAATGTCATATTCTGCAATGTCTTAACTATGAACACTGTCATATCATTCTACTATTATTTAAACCGTCTCTTTATTTGCCAATCTGAAATGGTATAAATTGACATCACACTAACCATTGATACTTATCAGTTCTTGATCTATAATCCAGTGGTGTCGTGAAGCTGTCAACTCCTTCACAATGTCATTTCCTGCCATGTCTTGACCTGAACAATACCATATTGTGTTAATGCAATTTTAAACTATGTCACTTTATTCATCAGTAAGAAATGTGATGAATTGTCAATACTGATACTTTTATGTGAAAAACATGTCATCTGTCTACTTGTTTATCTTTCAGAGTGAGGAAGATATAAGTGTTGAACAAGTGCAGTCTCATCATCTTGCTCAGCTGCTTGCGCTGCAGCTCCCCAGCAGGGCTAACCTTTTTTGAACTCTATTGAAGTGCTGTCGGTTTTGTATATTATTTTGTCGGCGTGTTTATTTGCACTGGTGGCGATCTTTGATTCCCAGTGTATGTAATCTGCTGTCTGCTTGTGCTTTATTATCATGGTGGCGAACTTTGATGCCCAGTGGATGTAATATGCCGTAATTTCTTTATTGTATTGTCTAGGTTTTTTCTTATTCACGATGCTGCAGTTATTTTACTGTATATATATCCTGTATTCGCAGTAAACCAGCCAAACCATAAAATTACGGTACATAATCGAGCCGTCATGCAATCACGATGTAGGTTGGGCCTGAAACATGCCGAATAGCTCACGGGCCGGCAACAGCCCGAAATGAACCCCAGCCCATGATTGTGTTAATCAAATCACAGGCTTTTAACAGGCCAAAATTGTCTCGGTCCTTGTTTGGCCCAATCAGATATCGGCTGCGAGCAGGCCGGATGCAAACTGGGTCGTAGTTCAGCCCAACTATATGACGGGCTTTTAACAGGCCGAAATTAATATAGGGTCGAAATGTTAAACGGACCCTTAATAGGACAAAACTAATATCAGGCCGAATTACTAAGTGGGCCTTTAGCAAGTGGGCCCAAAAGCATAGTGTCTAGTTGACGGGCCGAATCTGATATGGGCCATAATTGAGCCCAAAGCCTCTTAAAGGGCCGGACCTGATCTGGGCCGGACCTGATCTGGGCCGTAATTTGGCCCAGAACGTGGTAGGCTTTTAACGGGCTGGATCTCATATGGGCCACTATTAGGCTCAGAGCGTGGCAGGCCATTAATGGACCAGATCAAATATGGGCCGACATTTGGCCCAAAACATGGCAGCCCGTTAATGGGCCGACATACTAGGGTCCTCAAAATCTTGTGGGCCTACAGCTGGGCTGGCCCATTAATGTCGGCCAAATCTCGTGGGCCTTTAGCTGGGCCGGCCCATTATGATCCGCAAGAATCTTGTGGGCCTTTACCTGGGCCGGCCCATTATGGACCGCAAAATCTTATGGGCCTTTAGTTGGGCCAACACACTATGGTCCGCAAAATCTCATGGGCCTTTAGCTGGGCCGGCCCATTATGGTCCGCAAAATCTTGTGGGCCTTCAGTTGGGCCGGCCCATTTAAACTTGATGGGCCGGTCCACGTGTCAACATATCATAGGCGCGTCTCGCCCATTGGATGAGTGACAACTATGCAAACGCGGACCTGACACGTGTCTCCTCCAGCCAATGATGATTTTACACATGGAAAATCCCCATTGGTCGGGGCTGTTAACAGGTTATTGGATCCAAAACCCGACCCGGTAGCTTAACGGCGTTCCGTTATGGTGGATGCCACGTGTCGGTCACCCTTGACGAAAGCACTTCTGTGACGCGCGATTTATCGTCATGGAAGTGGACACTTCCGTGATGATAATTTTGGTAATGTCATGGAACACTTCTACGACAGCACAGGTATGACTATCTTGATTCTGTCATAAAATCGTCATGGATGTACATGCATGACAGAAAATGCGACCTACTGTGACAAACACGTATCATCACGGAAGTGTATTTTTTTTGTAGTGGAAGACATGAAGGCCGAAGACTGCATCGTGGCCGGATTGGATTCTACTTGGCGTGGACGGCAAGCTTGGTGACCGAAGATTCCTTCTTATGTAACTGACTCCATGTAAACCCTAGATCCCCTCGGTGTCTATATAAACCGAAGGGGATAGTCCGGAAAGGACAACACATATACTCATTACCATACCCATATAGGCTAGACTTCTAGGGTTTAGCCATTACGATCTCATGGTAGATCCACTCTTGTTATACTCATATTCATCAATATCAATCAAGAAGGACGTAGGGTATTACCTCCATAGAGAGGGCCTGAATCTGGGTAAACATCGTTTCCCCGTCTCCTGTTACCATCGATCCTAGATGCACAGTTCGGGACCCCTTACCCGAGATCCGCCGGTTTTGACATCGACATTGGTGCTTTCATTGAGAGTTCCACTGTGCCATCGACAAATGGTTCGAATGGCCCCTTCAATCGTCAATAATGACGCTGTCCAAGGAGGAATCTTCCTCCCCGGACAAATCTTCGTATCGGCGGCTTCGTACTGTGGTCCAACTCGCTTGGCCATGTCGAGCAGATTGACAGCCACGCCCTTGGCCATCAGGTCGGATTCGGTAGCTTGAACTACATCGCGGATATCCATGGAGACCTAATCTTCGAGGGATTTGAGCCCACGGCGATCGCTCCCCCTCATCCCGATGAACGTGACTTAAATCTGTCATCGGATCACACCCAGGAGATGGTTGTGGCTGCAATGACCTTAGAACCGAAGCAGATCGAGCCATCCGAGGCCACAGAGTCCGCGGCGTTGGAGCCGCACATGGACTCGACGCCCTGCAATATTCGCTTTAACGAAACTTTGGACTCGTCTCCGGATATAAGTTCTGGACTGTGTACGCCCGTGGACACAGGGCTAGATTGGTTATCGATCTTCAAGTTCAGTGCCGCTGACGTTTTCCAGCACTCGCCTTTGGGTGACATGCTAAAATCTTCAAAGAATCTGTCCTTGGAGAAAGACCCAAAGCTGAACTATGACTGGTACGAGCTAGAGACAGATGATGAGGAATTTTTCTTCCCACCCACCACCCACTTCATAGCCATCGTCGATGACTTAACCGACGTGCTTGACTATGGCTCCGAAGACATCGATGGTATGGACAACGATGCCGACAAGGAGCAAGGCCAAGACCCGCCATTCACTGGACGTTGGACGGCTACCTCTTCGTACGACATGTACATGGATGATACACATAAAGGATCTGGCGAAGACAAAGAAGAACCAGATGCGAATAAAACCTCCGATACACAGTCCAAACACCGACGGCCCAAACGCCGCCCCAAGCCCCGCCGCTCAAAGGACGGCAACACTGGCACCGGAGAAAATAGTACTCCAGGTGACGCCGAAAACAATGAAGACCCTATCGGGGCTACATCTGAACAGGAACAAGATAGTAGGCAAGACAAACCTGACGAACAAGCCATAGAAGATGACTCGGAGGACGATAGTTATCGTCCACCCTCCGAGGAGGAGAGAAGCCGTGGCAACGAAGACTTCATCGTGCCTGAGGATCCTCTCGAGCAGGAGCACTTTAAGCTTCAGCTCATAGCCACTACAAGGAGCCTGAAAAAGAAACAACAGCAACTTCAAGCTGAACAATACCTACTCGTCGACAGAAGGACTGATGTCCTAACAGCCGAGGAATACGGCCTCAAACGCCCAGCCAAGATCTACCCGAAACGCAGACTGCTCCCTCAATTCGATGAGGAGGCGTCGGAGCACATATCTCCATCGCGTAGTGCGGACCGACCACCACGTGGTCGGGAAAGGGCGGCTGAACGGCCACCCCGCGGTCGGGATAAAGCGACAACTCGGGCCGAACAACAGATCGCCCCACCAACCCGCCAAAAAGGGACGGAAGAGTCCGGAGTCATATGTATGACCTCCGACAAACTCAGGACAGTAGAGCAGGACACACAAGATCGATCTACGGATCGCGAGGACGTGCCTCGAAGCACGACGACGGCTACCTATTCGGACGTGACAAACCCAACCACGCTCAAGCCGAACGCCGCAGACGAACTCCATCAGATCTCCACCACGATGCAGCCCGATATAGAGGCGCCGCACACCCGCTCTATTTCACAGATGAAGTACTGGATCATGAATTCCCTGAGGGGTTCAAGCCCGTCAATATCGAATCATATGACGGCACAACCGATCCTGCAGTATGGATCGAGGATTTCATTCTCCATATACACATGGCCCGAGGAGACGACCTCCACGCCATCAAATACCTCCCATTAAAGCTCAAAGGACCAGCTCGGCACTGGTTAAATAGCCTGCCTAAGAACTCCATCGGCAGCTGGGAGGACTTGGAAGAGGCTTTCCTCGACAACTTCCAAGGAACTTATGTACGGCCACCAGATGCCGATGACCTAAGCCACATAGTTCAATAACCCCGAGAATCAACCAGAAAATTTTGGACTAGGTTCCTAACCAAAAAGAACCGGATCATTGACTGCCTGGATGCCAAGGCCCTAGCAGCCTTCAAACACAGCATCTATGAAAAATGGCTAGCACGCCACCTCAGACAAGAAAAGCCGAAGTCAATGGCAGCCCTTACGGCACTCATGACCCGCTTTTGCGCAGCACCAGCAAAAACACAGCCAGCGAGGCAGGCCCCACCGAGGCCAAGAACAGCACCGGCAAGCTCCGGCGCAATAGACACAAACGCAGAAGCAATGGCAACTACACCGAGGACACCACAGTCAATGCTGGATTTAGTGGCTCCAAGTCTGGCCAACGGAAGAAACCCTACAAAAGAAACAATGAAGGACCTTCCAGCCTGGACCGCATACTCGACCGTCCGTGCCAAATTCACGACACCAGGGATAAGTAAGCCAATCATACCAACAGGGATTGTTGGGTCTTCAAGCAGGCTGGCAAGTTAAATTCCAAAAACAAAGAAAAGGGATCACAAAGTGATGACGAGGATGAAGAGCCCCGGCAGCCGAACACCGGGGGACAGAAGAAATCCCCCCCAAGTCAAAATGGTGAACATGATATACGCCATGCACATCCCTAGAAAGGAGCGCAAATGAGCACTCAGGGACGTTGATGCGGTAGAGCCAGTCGCCCCAAAGTTCAATCCATGGTCGTCATTTCCGATCACCTTCGATCGACAAGATCATCCGACTAGTATCTGTCACGGCGGTTCAGCCGCACTAGTCCTTGAACCAATCACCGATGGATTCCACCTAACATGAGTCCTGATGGATGGTGGAAGCAGCCTCAACCTGCTGTACTAGGATACAGTACGGAAGATGGGCATTACTCCCTCACAAATCAAATCAACAAAGACTACCTTTAAAGGAGTCATACCAGGTGTAGAGGCCCACTGCACGGGCTCAATCACGCTGGAGGTGGTCTTCAGTTCTCCGGACAACTTCCGAAGCGAATAGCTAATATTCGATGTCGGCCCCTTCCACAGCAGCTACCACACACTGCTCGGATGAACCGTGTTTTCTAGATTTAACGCAGTGCCACACTATGCTTATCTCAAGCTCAAGATGCCCGGTCCACGCGGCGTCATAACAGTCAATGGGAATATGGAACGCTCCCTCCGGACAGAGGAGCAAACCACCACCCCAACAGCAGAAATACAGAGCGGCCTTCTCAAGCAGCATTATAATCCAGCTGCCGAGCCCCCGGACACCATCAAGAGGGTCCGGACTACACTACAACAGGACAACACAGCTCATCAAGAGATCGACTAGCAATTCGGCCTCTGTCCCAGCCCCAATGAGGTAGTGGCATTCATACCACGCGTACACAATTACACACACAAAATTCCATGGACATTGATGGAGGCACGAGATAACCCGGGGTCTACAATTCGGCTAGACCGATCCCGGACACACATACTTTTACTTCTTTTTCTTGTTTCAGGCACCTTTTTCCGTGGGCCTGATGTCAAGTCCTTTAGAAGGACTGAAATACAACGGAGGCAAGAAACACAGGTGTGTAGGGTAACCTTTATATGTTCTTCTTGACGATATTCATACGTATTTCTCAGGACCCGCATGCTGCGCCCTATTGATTCCGGCATGTTAAATGGCTGATACTTCTCGCACCATCTGTACAAGATACGCCTTGACGTATCCATCCAGTTATAATAAAATTGGTTCGTGGGCCAATTTTTGTGGTTCTCGCTTCTTACTTCGTTTTACTTCGATCTGCCTATTTGATGCATCGACACTCTTTTTATGCTTCATACTCGCCAAGGGCTACCTGTCGCCCCACAATACGGCAGCACAGTCCGAACACTTATACATAAGTTTGGCACCCCGAATTTAGCATTCTATGCATTGGCTCCGAATCATGTCTTTGATCAATAGTTGGGTTGCCTGGCTCCTGTGCTTGCTACACTACGTTCCGCTCCATCGGCTAGGGTAGTAAAGGGAGAACAACTGTGATTGTGCCCTGGCTTTGACCAGACGAGCACCTCAGTAGAGAAAGTCGAAAACTGACTGTCATGATGTGGCGAGAGCCGGTCAGCTACTCGAGGGTTACAAATCGTTGGATATTTTTTTCCCGTTATGCGAGAGACCGACACTTCCCGATCAGATGCTGACAGTACTCTGGCTTAAACCAGGGGTTGCGCCTATGCTTTATTATAAAACTCCTATGGCTAAGTGAGGACATTAAACCTATATAGTCTGATTGCCTTGTTCGTTGCGCTAAACAACTCCTTCAAGGACCATGTAATTGGATCAAGATTGTTTAGATTCCATCCCGAACACCTCCGTACTATCTACGTGAGGGTAGAAGCCGACGACTGGCCAACCCTCAGATTACACACAACACGGCCGTACAGGAGGAAACAATTCAAAGTATAATAAAATTACTTTACAAAAACTGGCTTTTTTCCCATAATACAAGACAAAGGCAACATGAATACATTTATTCAAATACAATGTCCTGCGAACATTGCGCCGCTACAAGTCCAGACCCTTCTACGACATCCTCGAAATATTGCTTGGGTATGTGGTGCTCCTTGCCCTCCGGCGGCCCGCCGGTGACTTCAATAGCCTTCATCTTCGCCCACCACATCTTGCAGCGAGCGAAGGCCATACGGGCACCTTCAATACAGATGGAGCGCTTGATTACGTCCAGCCGAGGACATGCGTTCACCATCCACCTCACGAGTTCGAAGTAGCTGCTAGGCATAGCTTCGGCTGGCCACAGCCGGATTATCAAATCTTTAATGGCTAGTTCGGCCACCCTATGCAGCTCCACTAGCTGTTTCAGCTGATCGGTGAAGGACACGAGATGCTCTGGCGCCGCATACTACGACCAGAAGAGCCTCTCTAAAAAATCCCCTCCTTCGGCTCGATAAAACTCCTCGGCGTCTGATACACTGCATGGCAAATCCGCAAAAGCCCCTGGGAAACTCCAAACCCGTGTTAGTAAAAGGTACTGCTTCTCCGCATACTTGCTTCGCATCTTAAATGCCTTACCCGCTGTGATCTTCTTGGCCTCCTGGATCTCCTGGAGGGAGGCCTAGGCCTCATTCCGTGCGGTCTCCATGCTTTAATGAGCCTTGGCGAGTTCGGTCCCTCGAACCGACGCATCATGCTCCAAGGCCTCGAATTGTTTCACCGCATCCTCGAGCTCCTGGTGGACTTCTTTGACCCGGGCCTTTAGCTTCTTACACACGGCTTGCTGCTGGACAGCCTGTTCCTCGGCCTCACCCAGGGCCTTCCTCAAGGCCTCGACCTTAGTCGCGACTTCTGCACATATCCCAATACCGTTGTCAATATACAGCGCTTATCCTTTCCCAAACATATAGCAAGTCGTTCCTCACCTTGCTTCTCCCGGAGCTGAACCTTAACCCCATCGAGCTCGTTCTTGGTCCACTCCAGCCTCCGCTTCAGCTCGGAGACCTCGGCAGCATGCGACGTCCCGGCCAACAGGGACGCCTTCTTATTGATACATATTCAGTCAGCCTCTTATAATTAAGGATTGATCCCCTGTCCGGTTCTCCTCGCCGAACACCGGACAACGTCTCAGGGGCTACGGACTATACGGGGTTTTTTTCTTTCTTACCTTGAAACCTGTTAACAGGCTGTTGCAGGCTTCATTCAGTCCGCTCTTCACGGACTGAACCTTCTCGATCACCGCACCGATAAGGATACGGTGCTCGTTCACAACGGAGGCGCTTCGTAGCGCCCCCATTAGGTCATCTGGCGCTCCTGGATGGACAGGAGCCACCAGTGGAGGCAACGCACCCCCCTCCTTCAAAGGGGGCTGCTCGCCCGACTCTGGATCCATATTGGTCTCCGGAATCATATTTGGCTGAGGGCCGAACTAGATACGTCCCTCTTTGCTAGTCTCCATGGGGATTGACTCCCCCATGTGTCCGGCAGTGGAGGTCTCGCCTTGTGGCGCCTCCCGGACAATGTCCTGAGCTCCTCCCCTCGGAGCGGTCTTCCGGGATAACACTTCGGTGTCGTCCCTGGACCCGAGGGAGTAAGCAGGCGGTGGCGACATGCTCGCCATCTCCGACGAAGACAACGAACCTCTAGATGAGGATCGATGTATAAGGTCACAGGTCGGACTGCAATAGCGTGGATTAACCATGTTAGAATAATAAAAACAAAGGGTTGGATGTGCGCATAAATAAGCCATGTCACTTAGGACGTGGCCTGGGGCCTAGTACGGGGGCGACGTTCTGGGCTACTGTCAACGTCCCACGTGGTGTCAACCGCTGGGGCGCGCTTCCCTTTTTTGGGCACTTTCGCCTCCAGATGTGCCGAGGCCACCCTCTTCTTCTTCTTCTCCTTGGGAGGAGGGTTGTTTTCCTCCTCCTCCTCCCCTTCCTCGTCGTTGTCCTTAGGGATAGAGGAATGGGCCTCGTCGTCTTCGGACGTCGCGTCCGAAGTGCCCCTGCGATGGGGGCCACTCTTGGCCCCCTTGGCTTTCTTCTTGGCCTTCTTCTCCGGCGTCGTATATGGCGCCGATACCAGCATCTTCGCCATGCACGGGATGATTGGTTCTTTAGGCAACGGAGCCGGACACTGGATCCGCTTCGCCCTCTCCACCCAGTCCTGAGAGAGCAATATTAAGATCTCAGACATCATCCTCGAAACATTTAAGTTGGGAATACATCAAAAGTAACATACCTCGCTGGCGGGGCGGTTACAATTGTGACCACGGTCTGACTCCGTGGTCGGTGGCTTCTCATTGCCCTTAAAGAGAAACTTCCAGGCCCCTTCGTGAGATGTCTCGAAAAGCCTTTTCAGGGTCTGGTGCTTCTTCGAATTGAACTCCCATAAAGGGCGGCTTCGGCGCTGGCACGGAAGAGTCTGGCGGATTAGCATAACCTGAGTAATGTCAATGAGCTTGACGTCCTTGGTCACCATGCTTTGAACGCATGTCTGCAGTGCTATCAGCTCGTCAGGTGAACACCAGTCCGGACTCTTCTCGACCCAGGAGGTGAGTCGCATGGGAGCACTGAAGCGGAATTCGGCAGCTGCAGCCCAGGTGGTGCCGCGAGGTTCTGTGATGTAGAACCATTGCTTCTGCCATTCCCTTATTGTCTCCACAAAGGTGTCTTTGGGCTAGTAGACGTTGGATAGCTTGCTCACCATGGCCCCTCCGCACTCTACGTGCTGGCCATCCACCACCTTCGGCTTCATGTTAAAGACTTTGAGCCACAGCCCGAAGTGGGGATGGATGCGAAGGAAGGCCTCGCACACGACGATAAACGCCGAGATGTTGAGGAAGGATTTCAGGGACAGATCATGGAAATCTATCCCTTAATAGTACATCAGCCCGCGGACGAAAGGGTGGAGTGGAAACCCTAGACCGTGGAAGAAATGGGGGATGAATACTACCCTCTCTGTGGGCTCCGGCGTGGGGACGACTTGTCCCTCGGCTGGCAGACGATGGGCGATCTCCTTTGCCAAATATCCAGCCACCCGGAGCGTAGTAATGTCCTCCTCCTTGATGGAGGAGACCATCCACTTGCCCTGACCACCAGATCCGGACATGGTTGCTTGAGTGGAAAGGAGATGCGAACTTGGGCGCTGGAGCATGAGATCAGAAAGGAGGAAACAAAGAGAGAGCATGAGGAGAGGAAGAGGGAATCCTTATCCCCTTATAAAGGCAGCAAATATTTAATGCCTCCTCGCTGGCCTTAGGATTCGCCTGTTCCCTAGGGATGTATAAACGACACGGTTGAGTTACCCATGCCCGCATTGATGAGAATCCCGCAATAAGGGGGCACGATCTCTATTTCGACAAGACGTGCCAATAGCAACCACGTCTTGAAGCGTGGAATGGCAGAAGAAAAACGGTTTGAAATTATAACCGGACAGACGTGATGTCGTGTTCGGAAAAAAGCTGTCAACAGATTAGATTCGTGCAAATATTATGTATGGTGTGCGTAACAGGTCAGGATACTATCATTGCATCCGAAGACTATCTTGGAGTTCAGAGAAAGGGGAACCCGCCTTACAATGCCGAAGACAATCAGCGTGCCGGACTCCTCGTCATTGAAAGCCAGGTTCAGGGGCTACTGAGCGAGTCCTGGACTAAGGGGTCCTCGGGCGTCCGGCCGGTTATCCATGGGTCGGACTGATGGGCTGTGAAGACATGAAGGCCAAAGACTGCACCATGTCCGGATTGGACTCTACTTGGCATGGACGGCAAGCTTGGCGACCGAAGATTCCTTCTTATGTAACCGACTCCATGTAAACCCTAGATCCCCTCGACGTCTATATAAACCTAAGGGGATAGTCCAGAAAGGACAACCCATATACTCATTACCATACCCACATAGGCTAGACTTCTAGGGTTTATCCATTACGATCTCGTGGTAGATCCACTCTTGTAATACTCATATTCATCAATATCAATCAAGTAGGACGTAGGGTATTACCTCCATAGAGAGGGCCCGAACCTGGGTAAACATCGTGTTCCCCGTCTCCTGTTACCATCGATCCTAGACGCACAGTTTGGGAACACCTACCTGAGATCTGCCACTTTTGACACCGACACCTTCTTCTTAATAACATCATCGGGCATACCTGCAAGCTTAAATAATCCACAAACTTCATCCACATAGATTAAATGTAAATCGGGATGCAATGTTCCATCTCCTGCAAAAGGATTAGCTAGTGGTTTCTCTATCATACCTGAAGGAATTTCAAAGTAAACATTTTCATTTTCTGTAGGTCCAGTAGGTTGAGGAGCAACTATTTGCTCTACCGTTAGGGGTGAAGATACACCGAACAAGCCCCTCAAAGGATTACTTTCCATAGTAACAAGTAATAGTAAATTTCAGCACACTATATAAATTTTTCCTTACCAAATTCCACCTACCAAAGGCGATTCACTCCCCGACAATGGCGCCAGAAAAGAGTCTTGATGACCCACAACTATAGGGGATCTATCGTAGCCTTTTCAATAATTAAGAGTGTCGAACCCAACGATGAGCAGAAGGAAATGATAAGTGGTTTTCAGTAAGGTATTCTCTGCAAGCACTGAAATTATCGGTAACAGATAGTTTTCTGATAAGGTAATTGGTAACGAGTAACAAGTAACAAGTGTAAATAAAGTGCAGAAAGATGGCCCAATCCTTTTTCTAGCAAAGGACAAGCCTAGACAATTTCTTATATAGAGAAAAGAGCTCCCGAGGACACATGGGAATTATCGTCAAGCTAGTTTTCATCACATTCATATGATTCGCGTTCGGTACTTTGATAATTTGCTATGTGGGTGGACCAGTGCTTGGGTGCTCTCCTTACATGGACAAGAATCCCACTTATGATTAACACCCATTGCAAGCATCCACAACTACAACAGAAGTATTAAGATAAACCTAACCATAGCATGAAACATATGGATCCAAATCAGCCCCTTACGAAGCAACGCATAAACTCGGGTTTAAGCTTCTGTCACTCTAGCATCCCATCATCTACTTATTACTTCCCAATACCTCCCTCTAGGCCCAAAAAATGGTGAAGTGTCATGTAGTCGATGTTCACATGACACCACTAGAGGGATGACAACATACATCTCATCAAAATATCCAACGAATACCAAATTCACATGACTACTAATAGCAAGACTTCTCCCATGTCCTCAGGAACAAACGTAACTATGCACAAAGCATATTCATGTTCATAATCAGAGGGGTATTAATATGCATAATGGATCTGAACATATGATCTTCCACCAAGTAAACCAACTAACATCAACTACAAGGAGTAATCAACACTACTAGCAACCCACAGGTACCAATCTGAGGTTTGGATACAAAGATTGGATACAAGAGATGAACTAGGGTTTGAGATGAGATGGTGCTGGTGAAGATGTTGATGGAGATTGACCCCCTCCCGATGAGAGGATCGTTGGTGATGACAATGGCGATGATTTCCCCCTTTAAAGTGCAACTATCCCTAGGTGGTTTTGGTAATTCCTAACAACATATAGTTCATTGAGCTAATGCTATTTCAAGAATAATATCTCAGGAAAGCTCAATGATTGGCATGGCATGGATGAGAATAGTGGACCCCTCAAAATGCTAAGGACAAAGGATTGGCTCAAGCTCAAAGCTCAAGACTCTACATTTTTCTATTTTAGTGATCCAAGATCAAATTGAGTCTATAGGAAAAGCCAATACTATCAAGGAGGGATGAGGTGTAGCTTAATGAGGTTCTTGATCAAAATGCTTAGTGATATGCTACAGAACCCTCAACTACTTTCTCACATCCACATATGACCTAAACCAAAAGTCAAACTCGGCCGCACTGATTCTTTCTATCCGGCACCACCGAGTTTCAAATGTCATAGCCACTGCCACAAACCCTAGGCAAATCGGTCTCACCGATAGGATCTCGGTCTCACCAAGATGGGATTGTAATCTCTCTGTTTCCCTTCGTAGCATTTCGGTCTCACCGAGATGAGCGATCGGTCCCACCGAGATTGCAATGTAAATTCTCTGTTTGTGTAATCGGTCTCACCGAGATTACGTTATGCCCTAACCCTAATCATATCGGTCCTATCGAGTTGCATGTCGGTCCCACCGAAAACCCAAACGGTCACTAGCTTTACTGAATCGGTCCGACCGACTTTAACCATTTGGTCCCACCGAGTTTGGAAAGTTATGTGTAACGGTTAGATTTTGTGTGGAGGCTATATATACCCCTCCACCTCCTCTTCATTCATGGAGAGAGCCATCAGAACAAACCTACACTTCCAACCTATATTTTCTGAGAGAGAACCACCTACACTTGTGTTGAGACCAAGATATTCCATTCCTACCATATGAATCTTGATCTCTAGCCTTCCCCAAGTTGCTTTCCACTCAAATCTTCTTTCCACCAAATCCATATCCTGTGTGAGAGAGTTGAGTGTTGGGGAGACTATCATTTGAAGCACAAGAGCAAGGAGTTCATCATCAACACACCATTTGTTACTTCTTGGAGAGTGGTGTCTCCTAGATTGGCTAGGTGTCACTTGGGAGCCTCCGACAAGATTGTGGAGTTGAACCAAGGAGTTTGTAAAGGCAAGGAGATCGCCTACTTCGTGAAGATATACCGCTAGTGAGGCAAGTCCTTCGTGGGTGATGGCCATGGTGGGATAGACAAGGTTGCTTCTTCGTGGACCCATCGTGGTGGAGCCCTCCGTGGAGTCGCGCAACCGTTACCCTTCGTGGGTTGAAGTCTCCATCAACGTGGATGTACGATAGCACCACCTATCAGAACCATGACAAAACATCTGTGTCTCCAATTGTGTTTGAATCCTCCAAACCCTTCCCTTTACATTCTTGCAAGTTGCATGCTTTACTTTCCGCTACTCATATACTCTTTGCATGCTTGCTTGAATTGTGTTAAGATTGCTTGACTTGTTCAAAGTTGCTAAAATCTGCCAAGAACTAAAATTGGGAAAAGGTTAGATTTTTATTTGGTCAAGTAGTCTAATCACCCCTCTCTAGACATACTTTCGATCCTACAAGTGGTATCAGAGCTTTGGTCTCCATTTGCCTTGATTTTCATCGCTTTTGGATGTCATAGCCTTGGTTTCACAACCTAGGAGAGTATGGCGTCTAGCGAGGGAAATTACCACCGTAGAGGTCCTTACTTTGATGGTACTAATTTTGCTAGTTGGAAGCATAAGATGAAAATGCATATTCTTGGACATAACCCCGCCATTTGGGCTATTGTGTGTGTTGGCTTGCAAGGTGAATTCTTTGATGGGAGAGAACCAAATCATGAAGCTACCGTGGAAGAGTTGAAGATTTTGCAATACAATGCTCAAGCTTGTGATATCCTCTTCAACGGATTGTGCCCTGAAGAATTCAACAAAATCAACCATCTTGAGAATGCAAAGGAAATTTGGGATACTTTGATTGATATGCACGAAGGTACTGACTCCGTCAAGGAATCCAAGTTGGATGTGCTTCAAAGTCAACTTGACAAGTTCAAAATGAAGGATGGTGAAGGTGTCGCTGAAATGTACTCTAGGCTTGCTCTTATCACAAATGAGATTGCCGGCTTAGGAAGTGAAGAGATGACCGACAAATTCATCATCAAGAAGATCCTAAGATCCTTGGATGGAAAATACGATACGTATGCACATTGATCCAAATGATGCCAAATTACAAAGATCTCAAGCCAACGGAAGTCATTGGAAGAATTTTTGCTCATGAGATGTCACTCAAGGATAAGGAGGAGCTCCATAACAAGTCAAGTGGTGCTTACAAAGCCTCATGTGAAGCTCCCACATCATCAAGTGAGAAACAAACCTTCAATGAAGAATTGAGCCTAATGGTGAAGAACTTCAACAAGTTCTACAAGAATAGAGGCAAAGAGAGAAGTTCCAAGTCAAGGTCCTATAATGACAAAAGATCTTCTAGTCGAGAGCGAAACTGCTACAATTTTGGAAGACCCGGACACTACTCCAATGAGTGTACGGCTCCCCACAAGAGAAGAGAAGATTCTCCCAAAAGAAGAAGTAGAAGAGAAGAATCACCATCGAGGGAGAGAAGGAGTAGGGATGATCGTTATGAACGAAGACCCTCCTGGAGAAGCAAGGATTCGGAAAAGGAAAGACAAGTCATCAAGGAGCTACACAAAACTAAGACATCAAGCTCATGTTGGTGAATGGGTATCCGGCTCCGACTCCGACAATGACTCTAAGAGAAGCTATCACTCCGACTCCGAATATACTCAAGATGAAGGTGTTGCCGGTCTAGCACTTGTGTCAACCAACTCCTACGACATATTTGATTCACCAAATGAAGGAATTGGAAGATGCTTCATGGCTAAAGGCCCAAAGGTATCACACCCCGAGTATGTTGATTTCAATAGTGATGAAGATGACTTGTTAGGTGATGATGATTTACTTTTTGACAACTCTAGTGATGAATACTATGATGAAACGTCAATTAATCATGCTAATCAAGATGAAACGAATGACAATGATAAGGAGAAGATTGAGTCTCTAACTAAAGAACTAATCACTCTTAAGTTAGCTCATGAAACTATCTTAGGAGATCATCGAGAACTTTTAAGGACTCATGAGAAATTACGTTTTGAGAAGCTCAATCTTGAGAAAGAGCATGAGTTCTTAAAGGCAATCAATGATGATCTTCACAAGAAAAGTTCTTACATTGCCAAGCATTTACTCTTATCCACTTACATGCCTCAAGTCAAGTCTAGTAACAAGAACAAGACGGATTCTTCTTCTAGTAGTAACAATAATCATGCTAAATCCAATATTGTTGTTTCTAGTAGTTCTCTTGATTCCACTAATGATTATCTTAGCCAAGTTACAGTTGAGAAAGAAAATAGCTTATTGAAGGGAATCATAGAGAAAGGTGTTTACAAGAGCCTTGCCGGGAGTAAGCAATTCGAGGAAATTGTACGCATGCAAGGAAGGCACCAGAAGAATCAAGGTTTTGGTTTTGAACGAAAGTTTAATGCCAATGGAGTTGAGTGAGAAGATCAATACACCAAGACTAAGTTTGTTCCTCAACAAGTGAAGTATGATCCTACATCTTTCAAGGGGACACAAGCTCAAGATGATCTTCCACCACAAGACCACAAGGAAAAAGGCAAGGACAAGCTTCAAGAGGAAATTGATGCATTTGAAGAAGCTCCTAAGGCCTTAGTCAAGTGGGTTCCCAAGACTACATCAAGTACAACTACAACTCCGAGGATTCCCATCAAGATGGTGTGGATCCCAAAGAAGAAGAACTAGAGAGTTCTTGAGGGTGACTCCGCCAACATACTTCACTCTTATGATTTTGGCAAGAACAAGTGCAATCAACTTCCACATCTTGCACTAGTTCAAGGAGTCACAAACCCTCTTGTTGGTAAGACAAGGGACAAGGTAATCTAATGCTCTCATAGACATCATCTTGTGTGTGCATCACTCTTATGTCTATGGATATCCTTGTTTGTTCCTTGTGGGACTAACCCATGTAGGTATTGAAAGTGCAACTCACTCCAAAGGATAGCTCCGAATGATCTACATCAACTTAGAGCATCCACATCTTCAACACCTACATGAAGTCATCATCGACAAAACCCAAGGTTAGTTCATCCCTCTTAGGGGGGATATCACATCTAGGGGGAGCTTTGCTCTAACAATTGAGCTAAAGAAACTCTAATGGTGTGAACACAACAACGCTTTATGTAAACGTGGTAACCCCACTTGTGCTTAAACGATGAGTATGACCTATGATCAAATGTTCTCATTTGACTCCTAAGTCAATATACTCATATATAGATGACCTAGTCATCGCCAGTTGCTTGATAGATGCTAGAATTGTTTGTGCATGCTTTGCCACATATTTCATTTGTCATTTTATTGTATGAGCATGTTGGTTGCATAATTTACTCATTCGAGGACATCCACTTATTGTTTTGATTGGTTGGTTTCCATTTCTTTTGGCCAAGTGGATGGACAAGAATGCCTAAGAACCTTCTCTAGCTATTTATGCTTTTCTCGTCTCAAACTCTATTCATTCTACATCACAAATTTTGATCAAGTCAGATTTGAACCACTCTGTGTGAGGAGCACTCGGATTCCCTGATTCGTAATAGACTTAAACTTCCAAAACTTCTTTGTGTGTTTCGGTCTGACCGGTTCATCCATTTCGGTCATACCAAGATCACTAAGTCGATCTAGGTTCTCAATCTCGGTGCAACCGATTTGAACTTTTCGGTCACACCAAGTTTCAGTAACTGCTTGTAGTTATGAATCTCGGTGCCACTGAGTTGTTCCACTCGGTCACACCGACAGGGTCAGGCAATATATATCCACGGGTCAAATTTTGGAAAACTTTCCGAACCTCCTCGCTCGCGCTTAGCCTGCTCTGCCTCCCTGGGTCTCCGGATCATCCTCCTCGTCGCCAGCCTCCTCCTGTCGCTGGTCTCTGCTGCCATCAATGGGATCGTCTCCGCCGTTGCTGTCGTAGCAAGTTCATCGCCGAACTAGGGTATGGACTTGAACTTTGTGCTGTTCTAACTCTGATTCCCCAGCACATTGCTTTGCCATGTATCTTGCCACAATTGAGATCGTTCTATCCATCGAAAACACTCCGTAGTTTAGTTTAGTCGTGAATTGAAAATTTAGGGTTAGGTTTCCGACGAAACCATCTCGGACCGACCGAGTTGATGAAATCGGTTCCACTGATTTGGCTCAGGGCATTGCACATGTGATTCTCGGTCTGACCGAGAATTGCAAATCGGTGTGACCGAGTTCAGCACTTTGTGAAACCCTAGCAGTCTCGGTGCCACTGAACTGTGACTCGGTCTGACCGAGTTCACAAGTTTAGGTTCCAAAAGCTGCTTCCGTATCACCGAGTTTGGAAATCGGTAGATCCGAAATGCTTTCTGTGGAAAACTAAAACTAACTTTTTAATTCATTCTTTTGCAAAAACTGTTGTACTTTGTGATGCTCATCCACTCTACCTCATCTATAATCTATTCACAGGGTCTGCTGTCAATGTTCGCATCATGTTAGATCAGAGTGACAGTCAGAACAAGTCTGATAAGCAGGTTCACTTGAGTGAGGACTATGTGGCTGAGGAGGAAGAAAGCACCTCAAAGAGCAAAGTCCTAAAGAAGGAATATGGCACAGCTGCTGCCACCAAGCCAGGGATGAAGCAAAAGGTTCCTGCCAAGAGAGCTCCAATGTCTAAAGCCACAGCATCCACTCAAGAGACATTGGGATCTGCACCCAAAGAGCAGGTTGTGGCAGAAAAGAAAAGGAAAGAGAGGGTCAAGAAGACCACTGCTAGAGTGCTTGGGAGATCTTCAATCATGAAAGACTCTGAAGAAGAGGAAGAGGATGCTGCACCAGCACCTAAAGCTCAGAAGCTTATGGGAGATGCCATAAGATCAGGGGCTGCTCCATCTAAGCCCAAAGGAACTCCTAAGCCAGCTGCTCCAAAATCCAAAACTGCACCCAAGAGGAGCACCAGGAACATCCCAACAGCAGAGAAGAACAAGGCCCTAATGCCTGAAGCTGCAATGGAAGAAGAAGATGATTCTGTTGTCTTGAGGAAATTGAAGCCAAAAATTCCAGACCACGATGATGCTCATCCAGTTGCAAAGAACATGAAAGTCAGGAAGGACTTTGGTCTAAGGCTATGGAGAGAGTCTGATCCATATGCCACCAGGAGAAGGACTGCTGTGGACTACATGTTCCATACAAAGGAACAGCAGGACTTCTATGAGACCATCTTGCTTGACAAGAAGCCCATAGTGTGTGACATGAGATGGGTCGATTGGTCATTCATTGAGGAAAATGAGGATCACTTCACTGGTGTATATGACAGCTTCAAGGCTTGTGGAGTTGATGAGTTTGTGGCTCGGAACCTCACAAAATGGAATGATGAGCTCATCATGCAGTTCTACTCCACATCTCACTTCTACCCAGATGGAAGGATTGTCTGGATGTCTAAAGGCACTAGGTACCAGTCAACAGTTGTAGAATGGGCTAAGTTGATCAATGCCCAAGAAGAACATGAAGATGACCTGGATGTCTATGCCAACAAGAAGAAGGATGACAACACCATGACACACATCTACAAGGAGATCCCAGATGCTGCTCTTGAGACACACAAGTTTGGATCTGTACATTACCTTCTATCAGGCTTGCCAACTATCAACTGGATCCTCAGGCACACTCTCTTGCCAAAGTCAGGTGATCACAAGATGATCAGAGGCCATGCAATTAACTTGCTTCATATCTTTGATGTCCCACAGAAGTTCAAAGTCATGAGCCTAATAGTGGAAACCATAAAAAGGACAGCTGCAGATCAAAAGAGGAGTTGTGGGTATGCCCCACAGATCCAGGAGCTGATCAACTCCAAGATGGGCAATGGCACATATCTGCTGGACAAGGAGCACCTGCCCATCTACCCAGACTTTGAGGACAACACTGTGGTGATGGATGAAAATGAACCATCTTCTGTGCATGCACAAGCCAAGAAGGAGAAGGCAAAGTCTGAAAAGGCTGCAAGGATGCAAACTACTAAAGAAGCATCTCAGTATCTTCTGAAGAGCAAGCAAGATTAGCTTGGCTACTTGATTGCCTCCACTCTGACGATTGAGAAGGGACTGGCCACCCTGACTCAAAACCAGGAGAGCTTGGAGAGGATTGTGGGGCAGAAGTTCTATGACTTGGATGTGAAGGTCACTGAGATCCAGTCAGTCGTTGAGAAACTTCAGGATGAAGTGGAGGAGAAGAAGGGCAAGACAACCACTGATGCTTTTGCTAGAGTGCCCAGAGGTCAGAGGTCTGCTGCAGTGCCTATTCCAGACACCAAAGCTACTTCATCTGCACCAGCTACAACTTCAGTGCCACCGGCTCCAACATCTACTCCACCAGCTCCATCTACATCGACTGATGCCTTCGTTCTTGGAGTTCTGTCTACACCACCACCTGAAGACCAAGCCTGAGTGTCGATCTAGCACTATGCATTTTTTATGAACTTTTTGGTAACTTTTTGCCAAAGGGGGAGAAAATGTATAGATCATAGACTTCGAGAGAGAGAGAGTGTGTTGCTTTTTATTCTCTCTTTTTGTTTGGTGGTTAAACATCGTTTATTTGCTTGGTTGGGATACTTTATACTTTGTGCTTGCTTAGATCATCATGTGTTTGATCATATGCTACCTTAATGCTTGTTGGATGACATTATCCTTTTATATGATCATTCACTTTTCTTGGTGATGAGTGCATGTATTTTAATTATTATCATTTTGAGTGCTCCACCAAGATGTATGTGACATGGAAGAGTAACCCATGATCCTAACTCTTTGTGCATTTGAAGTCCAAAGCAAATCTTAAACTATGCACAAATTTAGGGGGAGCTCTTGCTTTTCACATACTTCTCAAAGCGATAATGTTTTTCACTCTTATTATCATTTGTCAAAGCTTTGATCTATATGTTGTCATCAATTACCAAAAAGGGGGAGATTGAAAGTCCAACTATCCCTAGGTGGTTTTGGTAATTCCTAACAACATATAGCTCATTGAGCTAATGCTATTTCAAGATTAATATCTCAGGAAAGCTCAATGATTGGCATGGCATGGATGAGAATAGTGGACCCCTCAAAATGCTAAGGAGAAAGGATTGGCTCAAGCTCAAAGCTCAAGACTCTACATTTTCTATTTTAGTGATCCAAGATCACATTGAGTCTATAGGAAAAGCCAATACTATCAAGGAGGGATGAGGTGTTGCTTAATGAGGTTCTTGCTCAAAATGCTTAGTGATATGCTCCAAAACCCTCAACTACTTTCTCACATCCACATATGACCTAAACCAAAAGTCAAACTCGACCCCACCGATTCTTTCTATCCGACGCCACCGAGTTTCAAATGTCATAGCCACTGCCACAAACCCTAGGCAAATCGGTCTCACCGATAGGGATCTTGGTCTCACCGAGATGGGATTGTAATCTCTTTGTTTCCCTCCGTAACATTTCAGTCTCACCAAGATGAGCGATCGGTCCCACTGAGATTGCAATGTAATCTCTTTGTTTTCCCTTCGTAACATTTTGGTCTCATCGAAATGAGCGATCGGTCCCACCGAGTTTACCTGACCAACTCTCTGGTTAGCTTATTACCAAAATCGGTCTCACCGAGTTTGTGTAATCGGTCTCACCGAGATTACGTTATGCCCTAACCCTAATCATATTGGTCCTATCGAGTTGCATGTCGGTCCCACCGAAAACCCAAACGGTCACTAGCTTTACTGAATCGGTCCGACCGACTTTAACCATTCGGTCCCACCGAGTTTGGAAAGTTATGTGTAATGGTTAGATTTTGTGTGGAGGTTATATATACCCCTCCACCTCCTCTTCATTCGTGGAGAGAGCCATCAGAACAAACCTACACTTCCAACCTATATTTTCTGAGAGAGAACCCCCTACACTTGTGTTGAGACCAAGATATTCCATTCCTACCATATGAATCTTGATCTCTAGCCTTCCCCAAGTTGCTTTCCACTCAAATCTTCTTTCCACCAAATCCATATCCTGTGTGAGAGAGTTGAGTGTTGGGGAGACTATCATTTGAAGCACAAGAGCAAGGAGTTCATCATCAACACACCATTTGTTACTTCTTGGAGAGTGGTGTCTCCTAGATTGGCTAGGTGTCACGGGGGAGCCTCCGACAAGATTGTGGAGTTGAACCAAGGAGTTTGTAAAGGCAAGGAGATCGCCTACTTCGTGAAGATATACCGGTAGTGAGGCAAGTCCTTCGTGGGTGATGGCCATGGTGGGATAGACAAGGTTGCTTCTTCGTGGACCCATCGTGGTGGAGCCCTCCGTGGAGTCGCGCAACCGTTACCCTTCGTGGGTTGAAGTCTCCATCAACGTGGATGTACGATAGCACCACCTATTAGAACCACGACAAAACATCTGTGTCTCCAATTGTGTTTGAATCCTCCAAACCCTTCCCTTTACATTCTTGCAAGTTGCATGCTTTACTTTCCGCTACAAATATACTCTTTGCATGCTTGCTTGAATTGTGTTAAGATTGCTTGACTTGTTCAAAGTTGCTAAAATCTGCCAAGAACTAAAATTGGGAAAAGGCTAGATTTTTATTTGGTCAATTAGTCTAATCACCCCCCCCTCTAGACATACTTTTGATCCTACACCCCTCCCGGAGGGAAGTTTCCCCTCATGGCGGCAGAGTTTCGTCCCATAAGCTTGCTTCTGATTTTTTCCTCGATGAAAGACTCCATATAGCAGAAGATGGGCATCGAAGGGCCACGAGGTGGCCCACGAGGCAGGGGGCGCGCCCAGGGGGGTAGGGCGCCCCCCACGCTCGTGGCTGGTGGGTGGCCCCCTTTGGTACTTCTTGTGCTCAGTATTTTTTATATATTCTAGAAATAACTTCCATGAAATTTCAGGACTTTTGGGGTTGTGCAGAATAGGTCTCTAATATTTGCTCCTTTTCCGGCCCAGAATTCCAGCTGCCGGCATTCTCCCTCTTTATGTAAACCTTGTAAAATAAGAGAGAATAGGCATAAGTATTCTGACATAATGTGTAATGGTAGCCCATAATGCAAAACGGTCATATCACGAGGAGAAAATTTTACTAGTACTCCCTTCATTTACTCTTCTTCCCTACCTTGGTTAGAGAGATTATCATATTGTTTGGAATATATGTCCTTTAGTAGATTTCAATATGAACTACTAGTACATACTCCAAACACTGATGTATATAGACGTATTTTAGAGTGTAGATTCACTCATTTTGCTCCGTATGTAGTCCATATTGAAACGGACGTAATAGTACGTACTCTCCCTCACCCCTCGACCCTCGCCTCGTGGTGGACGTGCAGCAATTCATTCGGTCTCATATAGCCAGAACGATATATACTGCAGTACCATTATTGCTCGTCTTGCCAAAGAGGCGAAGAGCCAATCGCAAGGTTAATAGTTTGGAGATGCCAAGCGCAAGGTTTATAGGAGAACGAGTAGTAGGTGCCGCGTCATTTATAAATAAAGTTGTAGTGTGAGGTGGGCCATGTAATCACTGAGCCTACGTGTTTTCACTACTCATGCACTCCTCCACCGCAAGAATGGAGAAAATTGTAATCTAGTAGTACCTCCTTTCACCGAAAGCGTGGGAGATCCAGCAGTCCTACCACCTCAGTAATAATAACCAATGAGCCATCAAATCACATAGACCAGCAGTAAGTTGGACGGATGAATCAACCATCACTCTTGAATCTGCTTCTCCCTTCAACGCAGGCGCCGATTTGGAGCGGCGCTGACGGTTTTGGGCGGGAAGCGTGCACGGGCGATGGAGGGGCTTTGGGTGGACCATGCTGGTCAGCAGCGGGCATGGCAGTTGTCCGCCTATCCCTATCGAACACCCGGAAACAAGAGGATGCACCGACTCTTGCAGCTAAAATCATGCACTACACACCATCTCTCTGTAGGAGTAGATCGATCTGTCACTCTCTCTAACACACACATGCTGTTAAACACACACACGCACGAGCACACGCACACGCACACACAGGTTCATAGAATAGGAAAATCGTGCGAGTGCGAAGCCACAAGAAGTGAGATACAAATGGAGTACGTACAAGAAGAGAAGAGGTGACGAATATTCCATCAAACCTGGACTGAGGAGTAGTACTCCCTCCGTCTAGGTGTTAAGTCATCCTACGGAAATCAGATATTCCCAAAATGTTTAGGCGTCATCCATTAACTTCGCATCTCAGTCCCCTCCTGGCCTCATGGCTAGCGAGCATTGTTACTTAGGGAGCGTTTGGATCCTTAGCAAGAACACCTTATAGCATAGCCAGGCAAGGATAGGCATTTGGAACTGTTAAAATATGTTAGCTTTTGTGGGCTATTTAGCTTGGGTGGGCTAGAAAAACCTTGCTAGCTCAAGAGAGCCAGATTGGCTCGCTTCCGACGGCAAACTTCGTGTAGTAGTAACATAGACTAGTAACATATGCATGTTGTACTAGTCCAAGTTACTCACCACTATGACCAGCCTAAGTAATGTAACAAAACACTCCTTACTCTGCCTTGTTATCTCCCCCAGAAACCCAATGCATGGAGCGCAACTACGCGTTGATCAGTCAAGAAATCAAAGTCGGCTTGCATGCGATTTAATACATGGCCCTGCATGGTAGCTAAAACGCCATCTCTTAGTTTCTTGGATTAATTGTTGCGTTTAGAGACAGAAATTAGGGCTTTGATTGGAGGAATGATCGGTCAAGTTTCTCCTTCTCCTCCAATCTACTTGCACCTTGGTCCCGCAGCACCTTCTAACGTGACTTATTACACCTAGACGGAGGGAGTCGTACGAGATACAGTGGCACACTGACTTAGGTCGAATACAAGTGCCCAAAATTGTGTGCATGTTATAATAAGGATTCACTTAAAATAGTACGTGAGCGAACAGAGGGATCAATTGGACAGTGTTCCTGAGCAGTAGAGAGATGTGTGAGGTAAGATACACCACTGGCGCTTTTAATTTTTCTTATTAATTTGTTTGTTTCACCCTCTGACTGGTGGGACCCAACGTACTACATAGAGAGAGGTAAGGTGACTAAGGCTGCATTATTTCTGCACCACTGTGGATAGTGTCACCACCAAAGCCACATGACACGATTATGATTTAAATCCCAATGACTCCCACACACACACACAAAAACGTGGCATGCTTGTCACAGGAATGCAGGAATGTATAAAAGGTTATTTTCCTCTCATTGAACATAACTGGAGGGTTGTGTAGCTGGTTAGCTTGTTTGCTCATCAAACTTGAGGTATCGGATTCGATAACAACACTTGAGCATAATTCGTGCCAGGAGGATTCTTTGACTGGTCAAAATGGATGGATATACGATCTCGTAGTGACCGTATAATCACCACATCACGTATAAGCTGTAGCCTCGGCACTTGATTTCTAGGGTTTGCACTCTTCACACTCTCTCCAATATATATATACACGCTGGAGCCTCAGCGCTTGTAGTTGCTCTCTTCACACTCTCTCACCCTCTCCAGATCTAAACAATACTTTGTTGGCCTCTCTCTCTCTCCCCTCACTGCTGGTGTACTTGTAGTTGCTCTCTTCACACTCTCTCACCCTCTCCAGATCTAAACAAGACTTCATTGGCCTCTGTCTCTCCCCTCGCTGCTGGTCAAAGAGCCGGCAAGATCCGTCTGCCGGGAAGGGAAGGAGGCTTAACGCTGTCGCCGTCGGCGAGGGAGGGAATCCACTACCAGTGCAGCTGTTCACTTTCACCCAACAGCGGCGCGGGAGGGCTCCGACCCCTTCTTCTTTGCCACCGTACATAGTGTGGGTCGAACGGCCTCCGGTTGCCCACCGAACCACACCCCAAGAACCTTAAGGTATAATTTACTTATTCCACATGCATTGCCCTAGCTGCATGTGGGCTTTTTCCGCTTCAACACTCGAATCTAGGTGTTGGATCAATCAGGAAAGTAGTGGGGAAAGTTGTATACCATGAATCTAGGACAGGGTTCAAAGAGGAAAGGAATGGGGGAAAGTAGTGGAAAAAGTTGTATAGCATGAATCTAGGACGTGGTTCAAAAAGGAAAGGAAGGGGGAAAGTTGTATCGCATGAATCTAAGACGTGGTTCAAAGAGGACAGGAATGGCGGAAAGTAGTGGGGAAAGTTGTATAGCATAAATCTAGGACGTGGTTCACAGAGGAAAGGAAGTGGGGAAAGTACTAGTACAGACTGGCTATCCGGCACCTATGTTGGTCGAAAAGGGAAAACAATGACAAACGCAGTACGCACATCTGTAAGGAACTGATTTTTTGGTTTGGGGGACAAGGTTGTAGAGTTTGAGTAGGACTAGATTTTCTGCGCTCACATAGGGAAAGGTGTCTAAAGATAACAAAACTGGGACCAACACAAATATGCTCCTTGGTTTTTTTGTTCTTTGTTGCAACAGACTGTGCATCACCCCAGTACATCGGTAGATGCACATGGTGCTGGTGCATCCACTATCCCGTGCAACTCTTTAGCTATTGTTAATCTAAGGCCCTGTTTAGTTAAAAACTCCCTAGTCGCTACCTGCTTGGTTCCAAGGACTAAACATGGACTAGAGGTTATTAAATGACATGATAAAAGACCATGTTACCCCTAGTAATGAACTAATAGAGACAAGGTGCGATGCGTGGCAGGGGCAACTATTTGAAAAAGTCCCAAAAAGACTCTCCCTCGGGGTCTTCTTTCTTTAGTCCCAAATGTCCACTTTTAGTCCCTAAAAGTCCCTCCTGTTTGGTTTAGATGGGAGTTACACGGAGTTTTTTAGTCCCTCCACCAAAATTTCCTTGTAAACAAGCACCCTCTAATAATGCCGCTGGAAAATTGATGCAATGCCACAGTTAAAAGCAAATTACATGTTTAACGAATTTTATTGTTAATATAATCTCTCTGTTAATATTAATCAATGCCACCGTTTGAGAAATGCTACTATCTTGCTTTCTTTCCCATTTAGATAAGGTATATGCTTCTTTTTGTTGGCTTCTGTGTCATCCACCGTTATTGACCACTAGTTGTTTCCTTTGCACCTTTGTGTAAACAGGGTTATCTACTTCACCTCGTTGCTATTGTGACCTTTTGTTGCACTACACAAAACACTTTTGTTTTAAGAGTGTTTTGTGCAGTTCAACCAAAGTGTCACACCGACCATGTTGCTTGATTGCTTGATCTTAGTGGAACTGCACAAGAGGAGATCTTACTTCCTATCCGTGTTGGCAGATTTGGTTCAGATCTTCTTCTTGTGAGTTGTTTGAATTCCACGTCATGAGAGGTCAGTACTAGCCTTCTTTCACATGATTCTGAAGTGTGCTTTTATATGTTGTGCTACTTGTATGGTAATGTTGCTTGATTTTAGTGAACTGCACAAATGGAGACAAGACTTCCAATCTGTATGTGCACCGCAATACCCCATTGAGGTAAAATAAGGATATTTCACAACTGTTGGCCTGTATTTTGCCACTTTCATCAGAAAATTAATGTCATTGTTTAGTGCTATACTTGTGCAACCTAATTGACATGCCAAATCTTACATTGAAGGCGAAGCTTGTCTGTTATTGAACCAAGTGATGAAGGGGAAGAAAAAGCGGAATAAAAACAAAAATCAACTCCCGGTGCTGTAATGAAGCACTGGAACTGTGATGACACAAAGTAAAGATATAGTTTTGCATCTTAATTTATTGCTATGGCTGGAACGGGCAATTGTTTTGCCACTGATTTGATGCCATTCTTAATGTAATACGTAATTATCTCTACTTGTGCAAACAGGGATCTTATTTGAAGATACCATATATTTTAGTGGAACTGCACAAGATGATGCTGGAAACATTAATCTAATCGAGGAGTATATAGTAAGCATGGCCACCACAGTAGATAGCAACAGATGGTTCCGGAGAAGTGCTTCATCTGTATGCTCTACACAATAAGCCTCCTGACAAAGGTTGGTACTCGCCCACTGATTTCATCCATATGATTGAGCTTTGTCATCTCTATTGGTGTTGTGCTACTATTTAGATACTGTCATCAATAAGTGGTATTGTCCTTGAGAAGTGCTTCATCTGTGTTGTTTTAAATATTTCCTTTCCTTTTTTTCGAGCAAACAGAGATGCTAGCATTTAGTTATCCTCTTGTCTTTGCACAACAGGATCATCCTCCTCTGAAGAAGAATATGGAGTACGTGAAGTGACTAGTTCCGATTATGCCAGGATGAAGAAGCCATGTCTATCTTCTCATTAGAAGGAGAAGTTGAAGGATGGTTACATTACCCCCCCCCCCCCACAAGACCAAACTAACTTCAGCTCAGAAGGACTGACAAATCTCCATTTTCTTGCTATGATGCGCGAGTACAATGTTGTTCTAGGATTCTTTCCGGTGAGTTCCATTTTTCTAAAAGTGTGCTCTACATGGACCATGTAGGTGCCTGTTTAAACTGTCAATTCATAGTACAGTTTGCTTTATACTAATCACTTTTTTGTATTTGTGCAAACAGGGGTGCTCAGCTTGATTTCAATGGGAACTGCACAAAATGTTCATGAATACATCGAATCATTCATTTCCACCACAAGAAAGGAGGTGCCGATAAGTTCAAGGCGTTGCAACATATAAGGGCGAAATCATACAAGCTACGCATGAATTTAGTTGATTTTGGTGGAATTGCACAAAAGAACAACTGGTTTATTTAGCACGAGGTGCCATGTCAATGTCCGAACTGATGGCAAACCCTGCCCATTTCACAATCGTAGGCATTTGATATTTTGGAATGGGAAAACCTTGTCAAATTTTGCTCATTGATTTTAGAAAGAAGACATGTGTTTGATATTTTCGAATGGGACGCCCTTTGCTGTCAGCAGTGTCAATCCATTTTTTTCTTTATTCTTTAGTTGTGAAGTAAATATTGGCTCTGACATGTGAATCACTGAGATGCATAATCATCAATTGTTTTGAATGTTCTCTATGAATTGCCAGGCATGTTTGATTGCAATGTACAGGAATGCTAAAAAGTTGCTCAAACTCTTTGTACTCCTTCTATTCCTTTTTACCTCACACATTGTAAAAGTGCATACTTTTTCTATAATATTGGTCAAAGTAGAGATACTTTGACTGCAGACAATACTTGTATGCAGACTAGAAAGGACCGCAGGGAGTACATGTGAAACTGCTGTAAACGAGGTGATCACCCTGGGAATATTGCTAGTACGTATTGTTTTGCATGTTCATCCAATGCCAGTGATACAAGAATTCGAACTAATCGAAATAAATTCATTCATACATGTTTGGATTTCATACAAACATGCCAGATTTCATTACATTTCATACATTCTTCAACTAAAAAGGGGTGCACTGGAGGTATAATTAATTAACCGAAGCTACCCACCTGTGTCCGGCTGAGCCGAACCGAAGCTTTAATGAATTAACTGCAGGTGCAATTGCATAACCGACATGTGGCCCAGATGCCTATTGGGCCCACGAGTCAGTCAGCCAACTGCACCAGCAGTTAAGTAGAAGCAGCTTCCACGTCGCCGCTAAGAAGCTAGCCGGCCGTCAGTGGTCAACCCGCCTAGCTTGTCATAGTGATTAGGGAATCTAGGAGACCAATGATCAGGATCCCCACATGAAAAACACCTTTCTTCTTGTCATTCTTCTTCTTGAAGTTCGTGTGTTGCACATCCTTGTTCTTCCCATCAAACTTTGATGTACCATCAAACTTTGCTTTACCATCAAACTTGCCCTTGTTCTTGAACTTGTGGGGCTAGAAGTTCTTCTTCTGTACCAGTTTGGCACTGGATCCCCCCTCAATTCCTCGAGCATGTGTGTCCTTTGCTCTCGCCACTTCTTCCACGTCAAGAGTGCCAATGAGATCCACGAAGGAGGAAGCTTAGTGATGATACCTCCGGCAACAAACTTGTCCGGTAGCATACAACTAAAGTGCTCAAGTTCTCTAGCAAATGACTGTATCTCATGAGCTTGCTCAACCATGGAGCACTCTTCAATCATCCTGTAATCATAGAATTGCTCCATGAGGTACAGCTTAGTGCCAGCAACCGGAGGGTAGCAGCGGTGGCCTTACTTGGACCCGAGCAGCGGCAACCTACCGTGTTCTACTCTTCCTCCTTTTCTGTGTGGCGCGGCCTCGTTGGCGGCGGGGCTGGGCCTCGGCGGAGCCGGCGATGTCTTGTGTCTCATTGCCGGCGGGCGGCACCTCGGCGGAGCGGGGGAAATCCTCCCCCTCGTTGCCGGCAGGGTGGGGCCTCAACAGAGCCGGCGCTGTCCTCTGCCTCATTGTTGGCGCCGCGGGGCCTCGGCGGAGCAGGGCCTCGTCGACGCCAGCGGAGCGGGGGCTCGTCGGTGCCGGCATTGTCCTCTGCCTCGTCCTCGGTCTCTCCAAACAGCGCCTCACCCGCTTCATCACCCTCTCTGTAGGCGGCCACAGCCTCCTCCACCCGCATGCGGTACCGCCAATGCTCGAGGCGGCCCTCATGGGCGGAGCGGTACGACTCGAGCAGCGCTTCCTGCTCCGTCCTCTCCACGGCGATCTACTCCTCCGCCTGCAGGTGCTCCTAGAGGAGATGGTGGTTGTAGGCGGCATGGGCCTGTGCCTCCCGGAACTGCTCTTCACGCTTCTGCCTCACCGTGTCCACATATTGGGCACGGGCCTCGCCGATGGTCATGGTGCAATGCACCGGCGAGGATGGCGCGGAGGAGGGGGTTGACTCCGGATCGTCGACTACCATGTTCTCCATTGGGACATCGTCGTCCTCCGGCTACCTGCCGGCCAGCCAGTCGGGAGCAATGGCTGCCATCTCCTTGTGGTCCGTCGTCTGCCCGTCCTGAAGAGAGCTGGAGTGCGAGGAAGACGTGGTGGGTAGTAGTGGCGTGGACAGCAGAATAGGAACGGATGCGGATGACTGCGGCTATGGCCGGCGCAGCAGTTTATATAGCAATGGTGGGCGGCGGAGGGACGGACGTGTGGCGCCAGAGTAGCCGCCTCAGCAACCACGCATCATTAATGTGGGCGGCAGAAGGACGGACGGATGGCACTTGTGCCTTTGAAGGCGGAGCAATCGCATGCACCGGGAAGCGGGGCGGGTGGCAATAACCGTTTCGGGCGGAAAGCGCGCGTGGGCGAGGGAGGCGGTCTGGGTGGGCCAGGGCAGTCAGACTCGTTCTTGGCAGCGGGTCGGTCCAGCAGCCGGACATGCTCGCTCGCGAGCTACCTCGCCGAGCTGAGTGACGACAATCAGACGATGGACGTCGCTTCCGACCAGGAGCTGGCGCCACTGTCCAAGCCGGTTCATACCGTGTTCACCATAGAGCAGGTGCGGCTGCACTTCGACGCCCTAATGGCGGAAGAGCTACCAGCGCAGGAGGACCTGTGCTGCAACCTCCGTCTCCTCAACGAGCACCGGTGAACAAGCGAACGACAATGTCGTTGCGGACATGTGGCCCTATGATCCTGGCTTCCCGGATGAGCAGCGGGCGTTGTATCAGAGCATCCGTAGGGCCCGCGAGGCCCTCTCCGTCGTCCTTCGAGTTGTTGCGCTCGCCGTGGCACCGCCGTCTCGCGTTGTCAACATGGTCAACGGACATGAGGATGAGGAGATGACTTTACTTTGAGAGGATGATAGTGGGGACCCACCAGGGCCACAGTCGCACGTACGCTAGTGCCTCCTTATTAGTATATAAAACTATACTTTTTTTGCTTCCTCCTGGTTTCCTGACATCACGGTCCCACACCATTTTCAACCTATGTTGTCAATAAACGAGAGAGTTCCACAAGAAGCGGCCGACAGCTGGGACCAAGCAGCTCGAGAAGTATTTGTGTTTTTGAGGTGTGAGCACTGCAGAGTTTTTCTTGAGCGATGTTTAGCCCAGATATTAATTTTTCTCCTCTGAACAACAACGAAAACATTGCTGCAGCTATTAACTGGGCGGGTTGTGGCCCATGTAGCCCAGGCCAGATATCCAGCCCAGATCTTAATTTTTTCAAGCTGAAATGGCTAGCCCAGCTTTATTTTTTTATGAATACCTAGGCAAGGTCAAGTTGTTATTCTCCGCCCCGCTGGGATGCAAATCTTTCCTAAGAGGGATGCATTAGGCTTAACAAGAAAATGCGCTGTAATTATAAAAACCAGATAGTAACTATAAAAAATGCACCAAACACGTAATTACTTTATAAAATATTATTTTTGGGTATTGACGATTTTAATTTCATTAATTGTTGCGAGCGCAATGTTTCGTTGGATTTTTATGTAATATAAATTTATATTGAAATTGTATTTAATCTGACTAGAAATTTCGGGATAAAAATATTTCGGATCCCATCAAAATGTGGGAAATTTTATTGAACTATGTTATGAACGGTTGGTTGAAATGGGTTGTACTTTTAACAAACTGTAAATGGGCTGTAGTAAATTCCATTAGAATTCAGAAATTGGCTGCACATTCTTACAAATCTCAAATGGGCTATAAGTTCTCTGCCACACACTTGTGGCCTTACTAAGTTGACGCGTCCCCTAAAAAAAGAGTTGACGCGTATGCAAGGCTTTCTCAACTTATAGTTAACACACGGTTCTAGCAGCAGTGGCCGTTGGATGTCCATCCAACGGATGCCGTGCTTCTTCTTCAATCTCGGATATTCTAGCTTCACCTGCCCAAAAAATGATTCGTCCCCCTGACATCTGGGGCGCACCGTTTCGGAAGTTGACCTGTGGGCCTACTAACTTGACGAATACCAAAGGCTTTGTCAACTTAGTCAATATAAACGATTCTAGATGCAGTGACCGTACGATGTCCATCCAACGGTCGTCGTGCTTCTTCAACCTCTGGTCTTCTTGCTCCAGCCGCCCAAAGCAGCGCCGGTCGTGACGCCTGCTCCTGCCTCCCGTGGCCGGTTGTGCTGCTGCGCAGGCCTCACCGCCCCTACTACTCCCACCGCTGGCAAGGGCATCCCTCCACTCACCACACCCCCTGTTATTCTGCGGCGACGGCAGCCTCACACCGCAGCCAAACCAGTGAACCCTCGTACTCCTCTCCGCGTGGGCATCCACTGCCCCGTCTTCCCTGGCTCCGCGTTGTCCCCTTCCTAGGCCTCGCCGTGATCCACCGCCCTGGTGCTCTCGGCGCGGCGTGGTCAACATGGTTAAGGAATAGCTTCCATCGGAAGAGTACTGTATGTGGAGAGGCTGACAACTGGGTCCACGGCAGCCGCAAGGAAGTGCCTCCTTATTACGCGGAAAATAATTATTCCTCCACCTGACAGCAGGGACCCACTGGACGGGCAACTGTATTTGGCGAAAAAAATGTTTCCCCCCTAACTGCTGGGACCCACCGAACGGGCCAATGTATTTCACGAAAAAAACGTTCCCCCCCGCTGTCAGCTCGGACCCACCGGAGGTGCCTCCTTATTACACAAAAAATGAATACTCCCCCTGCTAGTTGGGACCCACCTTGGTGGGAGGCTGACTTGTGGGCCTACTAAGTTGACGGGGATGGAGTGCTTTCTCAACTTAGTCAATATGAACGATTCTACCTCCAGTGACCGTACGATGTCCATCCAACGGCCGTAGTGCTTCTTCAACTTCTGGTCTTCTTGCTCTAGCCACCCAAAGCAGCGCCGGTCGTGCCGCATGTTCCTGCCTCCCGTGGCCGGCTGTGCTGCCGCGAAGGCCTCACTGCCCCCTACTACTCCCACTGCTGGCCAAGCCCTGCGGCGACGGCAGCCTCACACCGCAGTCGAACCAGTGAACCCTCGTACTCCTCTCCGTGCAGGCTTCCACTGTCGTATCTTCCCGGCTCTGCGTTGTCCCCTTTCTAGGTCTCGCCGTCGTCCACCGCCCTGGTGCTATCGGCGCGGCATGGTCAATGTGGTCAAGGAACGGCTTCCATTGGACGTGGACTATACGTGGAGAGGCTGACAGCTGGGTCCATGCCCGCAGCAAGGAAGTGCCTCCTTATTACGTGCAAAATAATTATTCCTCCACCTGACAGTGGGGATCCACCGGACGGGCCACCGTATTTCGCAAAAAAAATGTTTCCGTATGACTGCTGGGACCCACCAGCTACATCTTTACACGCAAGGAAGTGCGTCCGGGCAAAAAAATGATTCGCCCCCCTGACTGCTGGGACCCACCAGCTACATCTTCGCACGCAAGGAAGTGCCTGACAGTCGGGACCCACCTGGTCGAAGCGTACATAGTGTTGTCATTCTGGTCGCGAATGTGTACGTACGATGTAGAGGCGCGCACGTGTCGTAGTAGAGGCGCGCATGTAGCATGTACACGTATGTACAGCGACCAGTGTGCAAGAATGAAAATACGGCCACGTACGTACATACGGGCAGGGTGTCGAACGCCTACTCGTGCATACGTACATGGCTAAGTTGGAACGGAGAAATAGCGTCGTCGTCGTATTCATGGGGAGCCAATCGGCTGGGTCGGAACGGAATGCGTCGTTGTGTTCATCGGGAGGGCTTGGACGGAACAGCCGATGGAAACGAAGCCTGGCTTACCACAGAACGAAGGAAACAGCCTTGTGTTCGACCGGCCATGGTCGAAACGGGATCCTGTTCATCGGGAGGGGTCTGGCATACCGCAAAACGGAGGAAACGGACCTCCTACGGTCGAAACGGGGGTCCTATTGATTTGGAGGGGTGCGGCGTACCGAAAAACGGAGGAAACAGACTTGTGTTGGAGCTCTACGGTCGAAACGGGGGTCTTGTTCATCGGAAGGGGTGTGGCGTACCGCAAAACGGGACTCCATGGGATACTGATCATCTCCACCGTCGACCCCCTCCAGCCTCCACAGGCTACTGTTCATCCATTGTCGACCTCCTCCAATCTCCACATGCGACTGTTCATCCACGGGCTCCTGTTCATCCAGCCTCCACGGGCACTACTCCACCGGCTACTATTAAACCAGCCCTCTCCACGGGCTACTGTTCATCTAGCCCTCCACCATCTATTGTTCATCCAGCCCTCCACGAGGTGGTCCTGTTCATCCGGCGCTCCACGGGGTCCTATTCATCCAACCACACCCGGCTCGATCGATCGAAGTCCTGTTCATCCAGAGGCAACACCACGGGGTCCTGTTCATCCACCCCCACCGGGAACTGTTCATCCAAACCCCCCCAGCAACGCTTACTGTTCATCCATAGGCAGCATCGATCGGTTTTAGTTAGCAGCAGTAGCGAAGGAATCGCTCGATCGGGTTCAGTTAACAGCCATCGATCGATCGCTCGGGTTTAGTAACGCGTAGCCTACAGTGCAATCGCTTGGGTTCAGTTAGAGCCCAACGCCTCGCACCCACGCGCGTGCGTGTCCGAGAGAAACACACATCGCTCGGCCCCGACCACCCACCGTAACCAGGAACACCCTGATATTTTCCTCGCCCTCTCTTCTACCACGGTTTTTTCCGTCATGGACGGCCCAAAGAATGTCATGCAGCCGCGTCTCCGACCCGCCCAGGACGAAAAACCCATTTTCTGTCATGATTTTTTGTCATAGAAGTCGGACCCCACCACATCTATGATGATACCGGGTTTTGCCACAATTATCCTCATAGAAGTGTCATAAGTATGACAGGAAAAAAATTCATTCGGCCCAAAATGTCATGGACGTGTCTTTTTTTTGTAGTTCTGGTTATTCTGGTACATCCGATTGTGGAAATCCTACATGATGTAGAAATTTTCCCAGGAATTATTCGCTGGCTTATCAGGGAGGCTGTGTTTGGGACACGGGACTTCGAGGGCTTCCTCGAAATTACGAGGTTTGTTTCCATTGAAAGATCTCCGAGAGTTGTTGTTCCATCTCTAGCCCTTGAAGCCAATGTTGGTGTTAGCAACAAAATTAGAGCTCCCTCCGGGTGCTTACATTTTCCACCATTGCCAAATATATGAGAAAGAAGACCCGGGAGCCATAGGTTTCACTAGTGGCTTCTCTCAAGAAAAATAGCAAACTGTGGCTAAACAAATTACTATTGGGCAATTGATAGAACCTCAAATAATTATGACGATATCCAGGCAATGATCATTATATAGGCATCACGTCCAAGATTAGTAAACCGACTCCTGCCTGCATCTACTACTATTATTCCACACATCGACCGCTATCCAGCATGCATCTAGTGTATTAAGTTCATGGAAAAATGGAGTAATGCAATAAGAACGATGACATGATGTAGACGAGATCCGTTTATCTATGGCGGTAGATATAGATCCCATATTTTTATCCTTAGTAGCAACGATACATACATGTCGGTTCCCTTTCTGTCACTAGGATCAAGCACCGTAAGATCGAATCCACTACCATGCACCTCTTCCCATTGCAACATAAATAGATCAAGTTGGCCAGACAAAACCCAAATATCAGAGAAGAAATACGAGGCCATAGGAGATCATGCATAAAAGAGATCAAAGAAACTCAAATACTTTCATGGATATAAAAAGATAGATCAGATCACAAACTCAAAGTTCATCGATCCCAACAAACACACCAAAAAAGAGTTACATCATATGGATCTCCAAGAGACCATTGTGTTGAGGATCAAGAGAGAGAGATGAAGCCATCTAGCTACTAACTACGGACCCGAAGGTCTAGAAAGAACTACTCACGCATTATCGGAGAGGCACCAATGGAAGTGGTGAAACCCTCCATGATGGTGTCTAGATTGGATCCGGTGGTTCTGGACTCTGCGGCGGCTGGATGAATATTTCGTCAACTCCCATAGGGTTTTGGGAATATTGGGGTATTTATAGAGCAAAGAGGCGGTCCGGGGGGCACCCGAGGTGGGCACAACCCACCAGGGCGCGCCTGGGCCTCTTGGCGCACCCTCGTGGGTTGTCACATCCTCGAGACTCCCCTCTGGTGCAACCAGGGCCCAATATCTTCCATCTGGTCCATAAAAAATCTCCGTAAAGTTTCGTTCATTTCGACTCCGTTTGATATTGATTTTCTGCGATGTAAAAAACATGGAAAAAACAGCAACTAGCACTTGGTACTATGTCAATAGGTTAGTACCAAAAAATGATATAAAATAACTATAAAATGATTATGAAACATCCAAGATTGATAATAAAACAACATGGAACAATCAAAAATTGTAGATTCATTGGAGATGTATCAGCACCCCCAAAGCTTAACTCCTACTCGTCCTCGAGTAGGTAAGTGATAAAAACGGAATTTTTGATGTGGAGTGATGTTCATCATGTCATATCATATTCTATTCTTTATAGCATGGACGTTTTTACTTTTATGTGATTCAAAGCAATAGTCTAGTTTTGACATAATAATTTAGATACTCAAGCATATCAACAAGCAACCATGTCTTGCGAAATATCAATGCTAAAATAAGTTATCCCTAGCCCGTCATGCTCAAACATTGATCCATTTATGAAACACACTCGAATATTAACTACACCCAATACTTAAGCATGATCTTATTGCTTCCTAGTTGGTGCTTTTATAAGAGAAGATGGAGAGTCAAAATAAAAATTGCATAATGTAAAAGAAAGGCCCTTCACAGAGGGAAGTAGGGATTTGTAGAGGTGCTAGAGCTCAAAGCGAAAAAATTGAGATAAAAACATTTTTCGAGGTGTATCCATCCCACCAACAAAAACGACTTAGAGTTCCCAATAATTTCGATGCATAGATATATCATAGGCGGTTCCCAAACAGAAAATAAAGTGTATTGCTTTTCCACCATAACTTTCACTTTCCATGGCTAACCGTATCCACGGGTGCCCTCCATACCAACACTTTCCAAGGAATTTATTATTTGACAACATAAAGTAAATTCATTTGTTTTTGCATTTCAGGACTGGGCATCCCTAATACCTTTGCCTTACTCTCGTGCAATGACAAGTGAATAAACACTCATCTTGAGAATAACACATCTAGCATGGAAAATATTAGCCACCCCTCACCGCTCCGCGAGAGAAACAAACACACAAAAGAGAAGTTTATTTTTAAAATTAGAGATGGCACATGCAAATTTGCTTAGAACGGCAAAAGAATACCGCATATATGTAGGTATAGTGGACTCATGTGGCAAAACTGGTTTAAATGATTTCGGATGCACAAGTAGAGGTCATACTTAGTGCAAAATGAAGGCTAGCAAAAGATTGCGAAGCGACCAACCAAGAAATGAATAATCTCATAAGAAAGCATTAAGCATCATTAACACTGAATAATGCATCACAAGTAGGATATAATTTCATTGCATGATTATTGACTTTTGTGCAGGCATAGGGAATCACAAACCTTAACACCAATATTCCTACTGAAGCATAATTACTCATCAAGATGACTCACATATCATATCATCATATCTCAAAACTATTACTAAGAATATTTTGTCCAATGATCTTCATGACATTTTTTTCTCCTTATTTTTTCTTTATCCTTCTTGGATATCTATCACTTTGGGACTAATTTTCATGTGTTTCTTTTCATAAGCTCAAACAAATATAAGTGAAGATCATGAGCATAACAATTTTTCTTTCTCTCAAAATAATTTAAGTGAAGCAAGAGAGAATTTCTTCCAAATTTTACTAACTCTCAAATAAATCTAAGTGAATCAAGAGAGCATTTCTTCAAAAATAACAAAGCACACTGTGCTCAAAAAGATATAAGTGAAGCACTAGAGCAAGTCCTCGCTCATAAAAGATTTAAGTGAAGCATAGAGAGCAATTCTAACAACTCAAGATATAATTTTGGCTCTCTCAAATAGGTGTGTCCAGAAAGGATTGATGACTTAAAACACAAAATAAAACAAGCAAAGACTCATATCATACAAGACGCTCCAAGCAAAACACATATCATGTGATGAATAAAAATATAGTCTCGAGTAAAATACCGATAGTTGTTGGAAGAAAGCAGGGATGCCACTCGGGGGCATCCCCAAGCTTAGTTGGTTGCTCATTCTTGGATAATAGCTTGAGATGCTGGGGCATCCCCAAGCTTAGGCTCTTACACCTTCCTTCATCCATCGTAACATAACCCAAAACTTGAAAACTTCAATCACACAAACTCAACAAAGCCTTCGTGAGATCCTTTAGTAAAAGAATAATAAATCACTACTATAAGTGCTGAATCAAACCAATTCATATTTTTTGTATTATATCTACTGTATTCCAACTTTTCTATGGCAAAAACTCATCAACAAAAACCATAGAGCCATCAAAATAAGCACACAACACAAAGAAACAGAATCTGTTAAAACAGAATAGTCTGTAGCAATCGGACTATTTCGAATACTTCTGTAACTCAAAAAACTCTGAAAAATTAGTACGTCCTGACAAATTTGTATATTGAACTACTACAATTGGAATGGGTATTTTATCACTCTCTGGTAAAAAATGAAAATTAATTTCGTGATTGTAAAAGTTTCTGTTTTTTCAGCATGATCAAACAACTATTTTCCAAGAAGATCCTAAAGGCTTTACTTGTCACAAACACTAATTAAAACACAAAAAACACAATCATAACAGTAGCATAATTGTGCCAACACTCAAAAACAGGAAGCAAAAATAAATTTTATTCATTGGGTTGCCTCCCAAGAAGCGATATAGTTTTACGCCCTTAGCTAGGCATAAAGCAAGGATCTAAGTTTTGTCTTCCGAACTTTTGGCAATTTTTGTAAGGTTTTTCTAAAACCCGGGAGCCTCTTTACGCTTCCCTAAATTCTCCGAAAAATAAACCATCCTAAGATCCAAAATATCCAATCGCTTATTACAAAGAGTAATCAAGGCATTCATGCGATTGATACTACCATTGAGGTGTTTGAGGGGTTGATTATATTTTTTGTATTTCAACCATATGCTTATGCAAATCACCAAGTTTGTCCAACATTTGAGCTCCCTCGGGGTAAAAGGAAACCCCTTCTTTTGAGGTGGAATTCCCAAAATTCCCTCTAAGATTTCATAGGCAACATTGGCATCAAGATCAATGAAGTTTCCTTTAGCGGCAAAATCGAGAAGTTGTCTATGATGCAAAGCCAATCCTATGTAAAAATTCCAAAGCAAAACTTTAGCATCCCCCTTTAAGTAGGAAATACGATACGATTCCATAAGCCTATAACAGGCATCTTTCAAGTTTTCTCCTTGTCCTTGCTTGAAGTAAAGGACTTCAAAATATGGTGACAAAGGAGGAGTAGGGACGCTAGCCATCAAGACTAAAAAGCAAGAGAACGATGAACGGAAAAGGAGAGGCGAATAAAACGGTAAATTTTTGTGAAGTGGGGGAGAGGAAAATGAGAGGCGAATGGCAAATAATGTAAATTGTGAGGAGATGAGATTTGTGATTAGGAACTTGGTTATGATGAAGATCCTCCCCGGCAACGGTGCCAGAAATTCCTTTTTATGCCACTTGAATCTACGTCGGTATTTCCCCGAAGAGGAAGGGATGATGCAGCACAGTGGCGGTAGGTATTTCCCTCAGATATGAAACCAAGGTTATCGAACCAGTAGGAGAACCTAGCAACACAACGTAAACAGCCCCTGCACACAAATAACAACACCTCGCAACCCGACGTGTTAAAGGGGTTGTCAATCCCTTTCGGGTAACGGCGCCAGAAACGGTGTGTGGACGGGAGATAAATTTGTGATAGATTGAAATAATATATCGCAAATAAAATAAAGTGCAGCAAAGTATTTTGGGGTTTTTACTTTAATTGATCTGGAAATAAAAGTAAATAAAAAGGTAGATCGCAAAGGCAAATATATGAGAAAGAAGACCCGGGGGCCGTAGGTTTCACTAGTGGCTTCTCTCGAGAAAAATAGCAAACAGTGGGTAAAAAAATTACTGTTGGGCAATTGATAGAACCTCAAATAATTATGACGATATCTAGGCAATGATCATTATATAGGAATCACGTCCAAGATTAGTAGACCAACTCCTGCATGCATCTACTACTATTACTCCACACATCAACTACTAGCCAGCATGCATCTAGTGTATTAAGTTCATGGAAAAATAGAATAATGCAATAAGAACGACGACATCATGTAGACGAGATCCGTTTATCTATGGCGGTAGATATAGATCCCATCTTTTTATCCTTAGTAGCAACGATACATACGTGTTGGTTCCCTTTTTGTCACTAGGATCAAGCACGGTAAGATCGCACCCACTACCGGGCAGCTCTTCCCATTGCAAGATAAATAAATCAAGTTGGCCAGACAAAACCCAAATATCGAAGAACAAATACTAGGCTATAGGAGATCATGCATAAAAGAGATCAAAGAAACTCAAATACTTTCATGCATATAAAAAGATAGATTTGATCATAAACTCGAAGTTCATCGATCACAACAAACACACCACAAAAGAGTTACATCATATGGATCTCCAAGAGACCATTGTATTGAGGATCAAGAGAGAGAGAGATGAAGCCATCTAGCTACTAACTACGGACCCGACGGTCTACAAAGAATTACTCACGCATCATTGGAGAGGCACCAATGGAAGTGGTGAAACCCTCCGTGATGGTGTCTAGATTGAATCTGGTGGTTCTGGACTCTGCGGCGGCTGGATGAATATGTTGTCGACTCCCCTAGGGTTTTCGGAATATTGGGGTATTTATAGAGCAAAGAGGCGGTCCGGGGGCACCCGAGGTGGGCACAACCCGCCAGGGCGCGCTTGGGCCTCCTGGCACACCCTCGTGGGTTGTCCCCTCCTTGGGACTCCCCCCGGGTGCGACTAGGGCCCAATATCTTCCATTTGGTCCATAAAAAATCTCCGTAAAGTTTCGTGGCATTTGGAGTCTATTTGATATTGATTTTCTGCGATGTAAAAAACATGGAAAAACAGCAACTGGCACTTGACACTATGTCAATAGGTTAGTACCAAAAAATGATATAAAATGACTATAAAATGATTATAAAACATCCAAGATTGATAATAAAATATCATAGAACAATAAAAAATTATAGATACGTTGGAGTCATATCAGCTGGATGCAACGCTGCAAATCAACAATCGTCATCGGGCGCTTGCAAGTTCCTTGGAAGTTCTTGATGAAGGGATCCTTCAATTCTGCCCAAGTGTTGATGGAGTTGGGGGGCAAGTTCTTTAGCGAAGTACGAGCCGGCCCCTCCAACATCATAGTCAGATACTTGGCACAAACTGTGTCGTTAACATCCAACATGTCCATGGCGATCTCGTAACCCTCAATCCAAGCAGCTAGCTCTATATCAGCCTTGTAATTGGGAACGTTGCGGGAGCCTTCGAAGTCCGTAGGCATGCGCTCATTGCGTAGAGCTAGCGTGAGCCAAGGAGTCCCAATTGTCCTGGTGGTTGATCACATACCTAGCGAAGCCAATGGGGCTGTGGCAGGTGACATCTGAGCCGCCATGTTTGCTGCTTCCACTTCTCGCCTAGCCCGAGCTGTGTCAACAATTTCCTGAGCGTTTAAAGCCTCATGTTGAGGTGGCTTGCGGGGCTGCTCGCGATGCCGATGGGAACTACTAGAGACGGCCGATGACTCAGCATGCCGGCTCCTGCTGCGGCTCGAATGCGGGGGGGAGTGGAGTCGCTGTTGACTACAGGAGTAGTTTCCTTGCTGGGCAACTGCCATCTTCAACATCTTGATGGTGTTTCGGGCCTCGATCTCAATTGGGGTATTCCCTGTGATCGGAAGCATAGCGAGGTTGGTGATCGCTGCCAACAGGTTGTTTATGGGGTTTGAGAAATGACCTGCCCGTGTTAAAAAACGGTGTGGAGGTGTCTGGACAGGCAGCGAATGCATGGGCTCAAAATTGGAGGGCAGACAGCTCATGTGCCTCCTCTAATGAACCACATCCGATGAGTTCTGCTGTAGGCCCATATGTCAGGATTCTATCTTCAGGCGCTCCACCTCATCACAAATCTGGGCTTACAGCTCCACCATGCGAGCTTTCTTAGCATTTATATCCCCTAAGCCTTAGTCATCAGCTCGGGAAGTTTAGTTATCTCCATGTTGCGTTCCGCCTGGTTTTCCGTAGCCATCAATGTCTCTGGGAGCATTGTCAATGAGGTGAACAACTCTGCGAGAACTTGAGCCGACATTTTGATCAGGCCAGTCGCGTTCGGAGCTGGTGCTGAAGTGTCGGTTCCCACCACGGCGCCTGCTGCCGTAGAGTCAAGAGTCGGCGTAGTGCCTACCATGTAGATGGTGGCTCGATGGAGCGGCTCGTGGTCGCCTGGAGCCGGCTCATCATTGGTCTATCCACCACGCCTACCATCATACAACGGGAGGGTCGACTCAATGTCCATGACTGAAGACTCACCGTTGGAGTGGACGAGGGTGTCCCCTCCAAACGCGAAGTTGTCCGTGAGATTAACTCCCTAGGTGAAGCCAACGAAGATGTGACTGCGACCGGCTTGAGTCCTGGCGGGTTGCATGCACCAAGCCGGCTCGACAATGTCCGTCCAGATGTCTGGCTCAGGTCCTGATTCACCAATTTTGCCGATGAAGACATGGATCTTGCTGAAGGGGACCCGGTACCCGTACTCGATTGAGTCGACCTCGGGGCCCCACCCTAAATCGTCGATGTAGAGCTTGCCTTGGCGACTATTGGTCATGTGGCTGATCGCATATCCCTCGATCCCTAGCTCCCACCAAGAACTCAACACCATCGAGCGACAACACCATGCACTACAAAAAAAGACACATCCGTGACATTTTGGGTCGAACGAATTTTTTTTCTGTCATGCTTATGACACTTCTATGACGATAATTGTGACAAAACCCGGTATCATCATAGATGTGGTGGGGTCCTACTTCTATGACAAAAAATCATGATAGAAAATGGGCTTTTCGTCCTCGGCGGGCCAGAGACGCAGCTGCATGACATTCTCTGGGCCGTCCATGATGGAAAAAACCATGGTAGAAGTGAGGGCGAGGAAAATATCGGGGAGTTCTCGGTTACAGTGGGTGGCCAGGGGCCGAGTGATTGCTACCTCTTGAGCACTGCGTTGGTTTTCCATTGAAGAGGAAAGGGTGATGCAGTAGGAGGCCACGCACCAGTCCCTCGCACCTACACAAACAAATAAAATCCTCGCAACCAACACAATAAAGGGGTTGTCAATCCCTTCACGGTCACTTACGAAAGTGAGATCTGATAGATATGATAAGATAACATTTTTGGTATTTTTATGATAAAGATGCAAAGTAAAGAAAAATAAACGGAAAAGGAAATAGCTTGTTTACGGAAGATTAATATGATGGAGAATAGACCCGGGGGAATAGGTTTCACTAGTGGCTTCTCTCGAGAGCATAAGTATTATGGTGGGTAAACAAATTATTGTTGAGCAATTGACAAAATTGAGCATAGTTGTGAGAATATCTAGGTATGATCATGTATAAAGGCATCACGTCCGAGACAAGTAGACCGACTCCTGCCTACATCTACTACTATTACTCCACACATCGACTGCTATCCAGCATGCATCTAGAGTATTAAGTTCAAAAGAACAGAGTAACACTTTAAGAAAGATGACATGATGTAGAGGGATAAACTCATGCAATATGATATAAACCCCATATTGTTATCCTCGATGGCAATAATACAATACGTGCCTTGCTTCCCCTACTATCACTGGGAAAGGACACCGCAAGATTGAACCCAAAGCTAAGAACTTCTCCCAATGCAAGAAATTTCAATCTAGTAGGCCAAACCAAACTGATAATTCGAAGAGACTTGCAAAGATAACCAATCATATATAAAAGAATTCAGAGAAGATTCAAATATTGTTCATAGATAAACTTGATCATAAACCCACAATTCATCAGTCTCAACAAACACACCGCAAAAGAAGATTACATCGAATAGATCTCCACAACAGAGGGGGGGAACTTTGTATTGAGATCCAAAAAGAGAGAAGAAGTCATCTAGCTAATAACTATGGACCTGAAGGTCTGAACTAAACTACTCACACTTCATCGGAGAGGCTATGGTGTTGATGTAGAAGCCCACCGTGATCAATGCCCCCTCCGGCGGAGCTCCGGAGAAGGCCGCAAGATGGGATCTCACAGGTACAGAAAGTTACGGCGGTGGAATTAGGGTTTTGGCTCCGTTTCTGGTAGTTTGGGGGTACGTAGGTATATATAGGAGGAAGAAGTACGTCGGTGGAGCAACATGGGCCCCACGAGGGTGGAGGGTGCACGTGCGGGGGGGGGGGAGGCGCGCCCCCTACCTCGTGTTGCTTTCTTAACATAGGGTCCAAGTCCTCTGGATCATGTTCATTCGGAAAATCACATTCCCGAAGGTTTCATTCCGTTTGGACTCCGTTTGATATTCTTTTTCTGCGAAACTCTGAAATAGGCAAAAAACAACAATTCTGGGGTAGGCCTCCGGTTAATAGGTTAGTCCCAAAAATAATATAAGAGTGTATAATAAATCCCAATAATGTCCAAAACAGGATATAATATAGCATGGAACAATAAAAAATTACAGATACGTTGGAGACGTATCAAGCATCCCCAAGCTCAATTCCTGCTCGTCCTCGAGTAGGTAAATGATAAAAACAGAATTTTTGATGTGGAATGCTACTTGGCATAATTTCAATGTAATTCTCTTAATTGTGGTATGAATATTCAGATCCGAAAGATTCAAGAGAAAAGTTCAATATTGACAAAGAAATAATAATACTTCAAGCATACTAACTAAGCAATTATGTCTCTTCAAAATAACATGGCCAAAGAAAGTTATCCCTACAAAATCATATAGTCTGGCTATGCTCCATCTTCACCACACAAAGTATTTAAATCATGCACAACCCCGATGACAAGCCAAGCAATTGTTTCATACTTTTGGTGTTCTCAAACTTTTTCAATCTTCACGCAATACATGAGCGTGAGCCATGGACATAGCACTATATGTGGAATAGAATGGTGGTTGTGGAGAAGACAAAAAGGGAGAAGATAGTCTCACATCAACTAAGCGTATCAACGGGCTATGGAGATGCCCATTAATAGATATCAATGTGAGTGAGTAGGGATTGCCGTGCAACGGATGCACTAGAGCTATAAGTATATGAAAGCTCAACAAAAAGAACTATGTGGGTGTGCATCCATCTCACTTGCTCACGAAGACCTAGGGCATTTTGAGGAAGCCCATCATTGGAATATACAAGCCAAGTTCTATAATGAAAAATTCCCACTAGTATATGAAAGTGATAACATAGGAGACTCTCTATCATGAAGATCATGGTACTATTTTGAAGCACAAGTGTGGAAAAAGGATAGTAGTATTGTCCCTTTTTTGGGGCCTTCTTTTTTGGCCTTTTTCGGACAATACTCTATGAATGATGATCATCACACTTCTATTTATTTACAACTCAATGATTACAACTCGATACTAGAACAAAGTATGGTTCTATATGAATGCCTCCGATGGTATACCGGGATAGCAATGATGCATGAGTGACTTGTACGAAAGAATTATGAATGGTGGCTTTGCCACAACTAAAATGTCAACTATATGATCATGCAAAGCAATATGAAAATGATGGAGCGTGTCATAGTAAACGGAATGGTGGAAAGTTGCATGGCAATATATCTCGGAATGGCTATGGAAATGCCATGATAGATAGGTAAGGTGGCTGTTTTGAGGAACGTATATGGTGGGTGTATGATACCGGCAAAAGGTGCGCGGTATTAGAGAGGCTAGCAATGGTGGAAGGGTGAGATTGTGTATAATCCATGGACTCAACATTAGTCATAAAGAACTCACATACTTATTGCAAAAATCTATTAGTTGTCGAAGTAAAGTACTACGCGCATGCTCCTAGGGGCATAGATTGGTAGGAAAAGACCATCGCCCGTCCCCGACCGCCACTCATAAGGAAGACAATCAATAAATAATTCATGCTCCAACTTCTTCACATAACGGTTCACCATATGTGCATGCTACGGGAATCACAAACTTCAACACAAGCATTTCTCAAATTCACAACTACTCAACTAGCACGACTCTAATATCACCATCTCCATATCTCAAAACTATTATCAAGTATGAAACTTCGCATAGTATTCAACACACTCATAAGAAAAAAATTATTAATCTTGAATGCCTAACATAATTAAAGAAAATTACCATGATGTTTTGTAGGACTCTCAAAATAATCTAAGTGAAGCATGAGAGAACAATAGTTTCTATAAAACAAATCCACCACCGTGCCCTAAAAGATATAAGTGAAGCACTAGAGCAAAAACTATATAACTCAAAAGATATAAGTGAAGCACATAGAGTATTCTAACAATTTCTGAATCATGTGTGTCTCTCTCAAAAGGTGTGTAAAGCAAGGATTATTGTGGAAAACTAACAAATAAAGACTAAAATAATACAAGACGCTCCAAGCAAAACCACATATCATGTGGTAAATAAAAATATAGCTCCAAGTAAAGTTACCGATGGAAGTAGATGAAAGAGGGGATGCCTTCCGGGGCATCCCCAAGCTTGGGATTTTAGGTGTCCTTATATTATCTTGGGGTTCCATGGGAATCCCCAAGCTTAGGCTCTTTCCACTCCTTGTTCCATAATCCATCAAATATTTTACCCAAAACGTGAAAACTTCACAACACAAAACATAAAGTAGAAAATCTCGTGAGCTCCGTTAGAGAAAGAAACAAAATACCACTTCAAGGTACTGTAATGAAATCATTCTTTATTTATATTGGTGTTAAACCTACTGTATTCCAACTTCTCTATGGTTTATAAACTATTTTACTAGGCATAGATTCATCAAAATAAGCAAACAACACACGAAAAACAGAATCTGTCAAAAACAGAATAGTCTGTAGTAATCTGTAGCTAACGCAACTTATGGAACACCAAAAATTCTAAAATAAATTGCTGGACATGAGGAATTTATATGTTAATCATCTGCAAAAAGAATTAACTAAATAGCACTTTCCAAATAAAAAATGGCAGCAATTCTCTTGAGCGCTAAAGTTTCTGTTTTTACAGCAAGATTAAAAAGACTTTCCCCAAGTCTTCCCAACGGTTCTACTTGGCACAAACACTAATTAAACACAAAAAACACAACCAAAACAAAGGCTAGATAAATTATTTATTACTAAACAGGATCAAAAAGCAAGGAATAAAAATAAAATTGGGTTGCCTCCCCACAAGCGCTATCGTTTAACGCCCCTAGCTAGGCATAAAAGCAAGGATAGATCTACGTAATATCATATTGGGTCTTTAATTTTTTTTGCGGATTTATGCTCGAATCCGGGAGGTTCCTTATGTTTCCCCTCATATTCTGAAATTTTGATATCTAAAGAATCCAAATGCTTATTGCAAAGGATAATCAACATATTCATGCGGTGGAGATTCCCGCTAACACTCTTAAGAGGTTCAAGAGATTTTTGTAAATTCTTGTTTACTTCGCAAATTTTCTCAAAAACTTGCGTTTCTTCTAGGGTATGATGCTGCCCCTTTTGTTGGGGTAGTGTTCCCACTATACCCTCTATAATTTCATGCGCAGTACTGGGATCAATTTCAATAAAATTGCCTTTGGCAACGCAATCCAAGAGTTGTCTATGAGACAAATTCAATCCAACATAAAAGTTGCGAAGCAGAATTCTAAAATTCACCTCTAGGGTGCAATTACGATAAAACCCAATCATTCTAAAACAAGCATCTTTTAAGTTTTCTCCTTGTCTTTTTTTGAAGTGAAGAACCTCAAACTCAGGAGACAAAGGGGAAGATAGGGGACTAGCCATAACGACAAGTAAACAATCCAACACACAAGAAAACAAGAGACGGGCAAAAGGAGGCAAATAGAGAAAGAGAAGTCGAACAGAGAGAGAGGGCGAATAAACGGCAAGGGTGAAGTGGGGGAGAGGAAAACGAGAGGCAAATGGCAAATAATGTAATGCGGGAGATAAGGGTTTGTGATGGGTACTTGGTATGTTGACTTTTGCGTAGACTCCCTGGCAACGGCACCAGAAATCCTTCTTGCTACCTCTTGAGCACTGTGTTGGTTTTCCCTTGAAGAGGAAAGGGTGATGCAGCAAAGTAGCGTAAGTATTTCCCTCAGTTTTTGAGAACCAAGGTTTCAATCCAGTAGGAGGCCACGCACGAGTCCCTCGCACCTACACAAACAAATAAAATCCTCGCAACCAACGCAATAAAGGGGGTGTCAATCCCTTCACGATCACTTACGAAAGTGAGATCTGATAGATATGATCTCTGATGGAAAAGGCAGTGCCTAGGAGGCGCTTAGGCACGCCTGGGCACTAGGCAATAGCAAATGCCTCGCCTAGGGCATAAATGGAGGTCTAGGCAGGGCATGCAAGGAATTGCCTACCCAAGAAAGAAATCTTGCCACATACTACACTAATATGCCAAATGGTTTATATTCCAATGGCAGTATATGGTAATTAATTTATTTGTATGCCCTAAACTAATATCAACACCCATATAATAATAACAAATACACTATGAGTAAAAACTATATTACCGCCTAGGCCATGCCTAGGGCGCTTAGGCATCGCCTAGGCACTAGGCGAAGGCCAACCGCCTCGCTTACGCCTACCGCTTTTTTCAACCTTGGATATGATAAGATAATATTTTTGGTATTTTTATGATAAAGATGCAAAGTAAAGAAAGCAAAATTGTAGCGACCAGACCTCAAACAGTCTGATCTCTATGCTCCGGTGTCATCCCTGGATCAGTAATGCTGACACCACACAGTACTCGGAGGATTTATAGCAGAGTAGCAATCACACACTTATTACATCGAGTGTCTCATAAGAGAACTTATTACAATAAATATGGCTTAAGGCCATCTAATAACGATAACAGCGGAAGGCTTGGAAGATAAGTGAGTCCATCAACTCCAACGGCATCACTGAGTATAGAAACACAACCTAAAACTCCTTAATCATCGTCTGAAAAGTCTGCAACATTAACGTTGCAGCCCGAAAACGGGTCAGCACACGGAATATGCTGGCAATGTAACACATAGAGAGTAATGAAATGAAACTGCTATACTATATGCATATTTGGCTGGTGGAAAGCTCTATGGTTACAGTTTTGCGTAAAGCCAATTTTTCCCTACTTCAAAGAAATAAAATTTAATTACTATCATGGTAGTTGTTAAACATTGAGAATGGTTGACAGCATTCTCAATCCCAATTAAACATCATCATTAAACATAACCCAACAAAATTAATTTAGAGTAACATGTTGAGATTCACATGATAATCCAAGTACTAGATACTCAAGATGTCCATAACCGGGGACACGGCTAATCATGATTAGTTTATTACACTCTGCAGAGGTTTGCGCACTTTTCCCACAAGACTCGGATCGCCTCCGTTTGGTTTCTCGCACTACATGGTGTTTGAGAAGACGGATGACCGAGACATAGTCTTTCAGAAGCACTAGCACCTTATGATCGGGTAGACCGTACCACCTACATCCCCTACATCTGCTAGTCTACCACTATAAGAGTTCGCACGACTTAGTCAACTATGCTAGAGCCCATAATAGCTTGTGGCTGCACATGGAAGTTTCTAGTATGAATAGTCTCATGATCCCTTTGAGCCTGGGTGGCGGTCCAAAAGAAAATAGGCAAGTCCTGGAATACCCAGGTGCCTCAATCCACCCAGATGTGTGTTTAAGTTGCCACCTTAAATAAACCATTAATTAACAAACTCACATATGTCATGGATATCACTCACCCAATCCACGTCTACTAGCATAGCATGGCATAATAAGCAAACGTAGAAGTAACTCCCAAAGGTTTGATAATAAACAGGTAATAGGTACTACCTCAACTACTTCCCATCCCATAGTTTAATTAGATCCTAATCATGCAATGTGTGAGGATTGATCTAATGCAATAAAACTGGGTAGTAGGAAAAATATGATCAAAGTGTTACTTGCCTTACTGATGATCCGCGAAACCTAGAGATTCGAAGTAACAAGTGGCGCACTCCGGGTATTCTATCGCAGACAAACAAACAAGCATACAATAAGTACTCATCTAATGCACGGGTAAAATGCAAATAAGAGATCTAACCAGAAGGTTCAACTTAAGAACTCCGGTTGGAAAAAAAGAATCAAATCGAACAAAGCAACGAAAGTCGAATGGCGAAAGAAAACAACTGCGTTCTACTAATCTGGATCTAGGGAAAATTTTATAGTAGAAAAATCTTGTTTAAGTTGGTTAAACGGATAGAGGGTTTCGAGACGAAACCCCAGTCGCTTGAATTGCCTGATTCCGATAAACGAGCGAAATGTTATACTAAAACAAAAATCGGATCAGGAATCGCGATCAGAAAAATCGCGGATTTAATCCGAGAAAAAGAAAAACGACGAACGTTCGCTAGAACGAACGAACGGCGAATGCTCACTATTTAAATAAACCGGAAAAACTGATCTATTTAAAAAAAACCGAAACTAGAAAAAAAACCGACGGAAAAACCAAACGGTTTTTCGAAAAAAATAAAAAAAAATAAACTGGTGAGGAATACGAGGCGGCGGCGGACCTCGGGCGGCGGGTCAGCGGCGGCGGGGCGGCGCGGCGCGGCGGCGGCGGCGTCCGGCGGCGGCGGGGCGGCGCGGCACGGCGGCGGCGGCGGGAGCTGGCGGCTAGGGTTTCGGGGGCTGGGGCGCTGGCTGGGCTGGACCTCTCCCCCGGCTTATAAAGCCTTCCCGGGCCGGTGTCCAGGTCGGACACGGCCCGTAGGTCGGTGCGCGTTTTTTTTAAATTACGCGCAGAAGAAAAATAAAAAAATACTACAGGAACTCCAAAAATTCCGAAATAAATTTTCACGGGCTTCTAAAATTAAGCCGCACAAGGTGAACATTTATTTGGGACCTAAATGCAATTTTCAAAAACGCACATTTTTCCTAAATTCAAATAAAACACCGAAAAACTCCAAAATAAAATCTTATTTGATTTTATTATTTGATCCTCAATATTTTTTTGTTTTGGGAAAGTCATTTTATTCCCTTTCTCATATTTTTGTAATAGAAATAATTGATGATAAAATAAATAAAATCAAATGATCCTATTCTCGAAATTTGAGAAAACTCAAATATGAAAATAACGAAATCCCCAACTCTCTCCGTGGGTCCTTGAGTTGCGTAGAATTTCTAGGATCAACCAAAAGCAAAATAAAATATGATACGCACAGATGATCTAATGTATAACATTCCAAATTGAAAATTTGGGATGTTACAAACCTACCCCCCTTAAGATGAATCTCGCCCTCGAGATTCGGGTTGGCTAGAAAATAGGTGAGGGTGGTCCTTGAGCAAATCTTCCTCTCGTTCCCAAGTGGCTTCATCCTCCGTGTGGTGGCTCCACTGAACCTTGCAAAACTTGATAAACTTTTTGCGAGTAACTCGGCTGGCAAACTCGAGAATCTTAACTGGTTTCTCCTCGTAGGTCAAATCGTTATCCAACTGAATAGTTTCCAATGGCACCATGTCTCTCAAAGGTATGTCAGGCATCTCCGCATGGCACTTCTTTAACTGAGAAACGTGGAACACATCATGAACTCCTGACAATCCTTCAGGTAATTCCAACTTGTAGGCCACTTCTCCCATACGCTCCAAAACTCGATATGGTCCTACAAATCGTGGCGCTAACTTCCCTTTAACTCCAAAACGCTTTGTTCCCCGAAGTGGAGATACTCGAAGATAAGATCTATCTCCGACTTCGTAAACTGTCTCCTTGCATTTAGAACCTGCATAACTTTTCTGCCTGGACTAGGCTATCTTGAGCCTATCGCGAATCAATTTAACCTTCCGTTCAGACTCCTTAATCAAGTCAGGTCCAAACAACTGGCAGTCTCCAACTTTGTCCCACGACAACGGTGTCCTGCACCTCCTTCCGTACAAAGCTTCGAAAGGGGCCATCTTTAAACTGGTTTGGTAACTATTGTTGTAAGAGAACTCTGCATATGGCAAATTATCGTCCCAACTAGATCCGTAATCTAGCGCACAAGCTCTCAGCATATCCTCCAAAATCTGATTAACTCTCTCTGTCTGTCCATCTGTCTGTGGATGAAAAGCTGTACAGAATTCTAGCCTGGTACCCAAAGTTTCGTGCAACTTCTTCCAAAATTTTGAGGTAAACTGGGTTCCTCTATCTGATATGATACTCCTGGGAACTCCATGCAAACATACGATCCTGGTCATGTATATCTTTGCCAACTTAGCACTGGTGTAAGTGGTCTTTACCGGGATGAAATGAGCTACTTTCGTCAATCGATCAACTACAACCCAAATTGAGTCATAGCCTGAACGAGTCCTGGGTAATCCCGTGATAAAATCCATGCCTAGCTTATCCCAGTTCCATTCGGGTATCGGCAATGGTTGTAACAATCCTGCTGGCTTCTGATGCTCTGCCTTTACTCTCTGGCATACATCACAAACTGCTACGTACTCCGCAATATCCTTCTTCATTCCGGTCCACCAGAAAATATCTTTCAAATCCAAATACATCTTGGTATTTCCTGGGTGAATCGAATATGGTGAATCGTGTGCCTCTTGTAATATCAACTTCCTGATCTCTGGGTCATTGGGCACGTAAACGCGGTCTTCAAACCATAGGGTATCGTGCTCATCCTCACGAAATCCCTTAGCTTTTCCTTTGCTAAGTTTCTCCTTTATAGCGGCAATCTCTTTGTCGGTCTTCTAAGCTTCCCTGATTCTATCCATCAAGGTTGACTGAATCTCCAATGCTGCTACATAGCCTCTCGGAACTATTTCCAAACATAGTTCATGAAGATTTACTGCTAACTCACTTGGTATTTCTCCCGTCATTAATGTATTGACATGGCTCTTACGGCTTAATGCGTCAGCTACTACATTAGCTTTTCCGGGGTGATAATGCAATCTCATATCATAATCCTTGATGAGCTCCAACCATCTCCTTTGTCTGAGATTCAACTTCTTCTGTGTGAAAATGTACTTCAAACTCTTATGATCCGTGTACACCTCACAATGATTTGCAATGAGGAAATGCCTCCATGTTTTCAAAGCATGCACTATGGCTGCTAACTCCAAATCATGCGTGGCATAATTCAACTCATGAGGTTTCAGTTGTCTTGAGGCATATGAAACAACTCTCCCTTCCTGCATAAGCACTGCTCCAAGTCCTCGACGTGAAGCGTCGCAATACACCTCATAATATTTGGTCTGGTCTGGCAAAATCAACACTGGTGAGGTAACCAAACATTTCTTCAACTCCTGGAAACTAGCCTCACATTCCTCCGTCCATATGAACTTGGTATCTTTCTTTAACAACTCAGTCATAGGCTTCGCAATCTTTGAGAAATTCTCAATAATTCTCTAGTAGTATCCTGCGAGTCCAAGAAAACTCCGGATCTCTCCAATTGTTGTTGGGGCTTCCCACTTGGTCACGGTATCAACTTTAGTGGGATCAACTGCTATACCTTCTCCAGATATAATGTGTCCGAGGAATCCTACTTCCTTCAACCAAAACTCACATTTGCTGAACTTGGCATATAATTGATGTTCTCTGAGCTTTCCAAGTACCAAACGCAAATGCTCCTTATGTTCCTCTTCATTCTTCGAATAAACCAGGATATCATCAATGAACACTACGACGAACTTATCCAAAAATTCCATAAATACTTTGTTCATCATGTTCATAAAATATGCGGGTGCGTTAGTCAGACCAAATGACATAACGATATACTCGTACAACCCATACCTGGTGGTAAAAGCTGTCTTAGGAATATCCTATTCTCTAATCTTCAACTGGTGGTATCCTGATCGCAGATCGATCTTGGAAAATACCTTAGCTCCTTGCAATCGATCAAACAGATCATTAATCATTGGTAGTGGGTACTTGTTCTTGATTGTTACTTCATTCAATCCTCGATAATCAACAACCATCCTTAACGATCCATCCTTCTTCTCCACTAGAAGTACTGGCGATCCCCAAGGCGAAGAACTTGGGCGGATATATCCCTTATCCAGTAACTCCTTAATCTGCTTCTTAATTTCCACCAAATCCTTTGCTGGCATCCTATATGGTCTCTTTGATATTGGCCCCGTGCCTGGCAATAGCTCAATCAAAAACTCAATATGTCTATCGGGTGGCATGCCTGGCAACTCCTCTGGAAATACTTCAGGGAAATCCCTTACCACTGGTACTTCCTCCTGCACAACTCCTGTTAGGCAATTTACTTGAGTCCTCTTTGGCACATGTCGGGATACATACTTGATCCTTCTCCCTTCTGGGGTGGTAAGCAAAATTGACTTACTAGCACATTCAATATTCCCTTCATACTTTGATAACCAATCCATGCCTAATATCACATCCAATCCTTGGGATTCCAATACTATTAGGTCTGAGGGAAAAACATAGTTACCAATCCTTAATGGTAACCGATCACACCATAGACTAGCCACATACTCTGCTCCAGGCGAGGTTACTAACATGGGTGACCTAAGGGCTTGGGTTGATAGGTTATACTTATCCACAAATCCCCTTGAGATGTATGAATGCGATGCAGCAGTATCAAAAAGAACGAGTGCAGTAAATGACTTAACCAGAAACTTACCTATTACTGTATCAGGCTGAGCTTCAACCTCCTCCACGCTAACGTGGTTCACCTATCCCCTGTGAAAGGGTTCGGCTTCTTCCCAGAACTTCCATTGACATTTTGGCCTTCAGGACATTCATTGACGTAGTGTCCGGTCTTCTGACACTTAAAGCAAGTGACTTGGCTCAGGTCCTTCTTGGTTGGGGTTGATGGGTTGGTGCGATTCTGGCCGTTGCTTCCTCCATTGCCATTACCATTCTTGGTGCCATTGTGATTGTGCGAGCTACCTCCTCCATGGGTATGCTGAAAATGTCCTCCCGGTCTAGGGGTAAAACGTGGCTTCTGCTGAGCTCCTGAATTGTACTTCCCTTGTCCATACTTCCTCTTGCGATTCTCAATTTGCTGCTGCTTCCCTTCAATCATAAGAGCACGATCTACCAACTCCTGGTAGTTGTTGAAGGTTGCTACCATCAACTGCATGCTCAACTCATCATTCAGTCCTTCCAGAAACTTCTCTTGCTTAGCTGCATCCGTAGCGACGTCATCTGGTGCATAACATGCTAACTTACTAAAATCCTCCACATACTGGCCAACTGTCCGTCCTCCTTGGCGCAAGTTGCGAAACTCACGCTTCTTCATGGCCATAGCTCCTGCTGAAACATGTGCAGTACGAAAAGCCTGCTGAAACTGCTCCCATGTGACAGTGTTGATTGGGAAAGTGGCTGTGAAATTCTCCCACTATGATGCTGCGGGTCCTTCTAGCTGATGTGCGGCAAACTTCACCTTCTCCGCATCTATGCATCCAGCTGTGGTTAACTCCCTAGCTGTCTTGCGGAGCCAATCATCTGCTACTATCGGCTCGGTGCTACTGGAAAACACCGGCGGGTTTAGCCTAAGAAAACGGGCTAAGTGGTCAACAGGTGGTGGTGGTGGTGGGTTGTTGTTGTTGTTCCCCTGGTTCTGATTCTGAACTAGCAACTGCATCAATGTGTTCTGCTACTGGATCAACTGGGCGAGCTCTGGTGGAAAGGCAAATCCGGGGTCACGTCTCGGAGGCATCTGAGGGTTTTTAGAAAAGATGAGATGTAAGAATAGAGGGGGTCTAAAGAGAAAACACTACCCATATGCACATGAGGCAAAAGCAAACAATTCACTTCATTCAATCAAACAAGGGCATACAATCGATCTAACTATCGCAAAAGTGCTCGGACTACTATATTTACATGGTGGACTACTACTACTGAGGGGGTCTACTAGAAATATTCTTCGGTTGCAGACTCCATGATAGCTGCTCCAGCTTCATCAACATAGTCATTATCGCTACTATCAGGATCCGAGTTGGTGCCGTCGATGATGATGTAGTCCTCTGGGCTAATCTCCTTGGGTTCTTCGTCTTCATCCACTGGTGTAGGGCCTCCCATAAATATCCCAATCTTCTTGATCAGGTCGTCATTCTTCTCCACCAATACTTCAATTTCCTCTTCATAATCTTCACGTGTAGCCTTGAGTTCTTCCTCCAGTTCCTTGATTCTTGTCTTAGCTTTCTTCAGATCTATCATGTCGGCGCACATCTGGTTCTCCTGTCGTCGAATGTGCTGGTTTAACTCCTGGATAAAAGCTGCAATTGATCTATTCTTTCTGGTGCTGATCATCTCCCAGTGCTCATCTCGGCGCCCACAAATCTGGTAGATAGTATCCTTGAGATCATTGCGGTAGACTTCTCCAATGCGTCCCATGGCGATGTGAGCTGCCATGATCTTTCCTAGACTCCAAGTTGGCGCATCAAAAGAAAACTCTATGGGCTCAATGACTAGCATGAACGTCCTTCCTGGAACTTGAAATTGAATCATCCAGCGCTCTTCTTCAGGTAAAGTGACGTTGTAGGTTCCAGTGAAGCTTGGTACTCCTATATTCAGGTATCTAGTGACTTCCTTCAAGTGACGTCCAAAGGGTGTATCTTCATCTGGTTGCGTGAACTTGTTCCTTGCATCCGCCATCCTAAAGAGTAGAAAAGATGAGAAGCCAGAAGAGAAGAGAGTGAAAAGTGATCTAGGTCTTTTAGCTTAGTGGTCGTGTCCTACAGTCAGTGTGTGCTCTGATACCATCTCTGTAGCGACCAGACCTCAAACAGTCTGATCTCTGTGCTCCGGTGTCATCCCTGGATCAGTAATGCTGACACCACACAGTACTCGGAGGATTTATAGCAGAGTAGCAACCACACACTTATTACATCGAGTGTCTCATAAGAGAACTTATTACAATAAATATGGCTTAAGGCCATCTAATAACGATAACAGCGGAAGGCTTGGAAGATAAGTGAGTCCATCAACTCCAACAACATCACTGAGTATAGAACCACGACCTAAAACTCCTTAATCATCGTCTGAAAAGTCTGCAACATTAACGTTGCAGCCCGAAAACGGGTCAGCACATGGAATATCCTGGCAATGTAACACATAGAGAGTAATGGAATGAAACCGCTATACTATATGCATATTTGGCTGGTGGAAAGCTCTATGGTTACAGTTTTGCGTAAAGCCAATTTTTCCCTACTTCAAAGAAATAAAATTTAATTACTATCATGGTAGTTGTTAAACATTGAGAATGGTTGACAGCATTCTCAATCCCAATTAAACATCATCATTAAACATAACCCAACAAAATTAATTTAGAGTAACATGTTGAGATTCACATGATAATCCAGGTACTAGATACTCAAGATGTCCATAACCGAGGACAGGGCTAATCATGATTAGTTTATTACACTTTGCAGAGGTTTGTGCACTTTTCCCCACAAGACTCGATCGCCTCCGTTTGGTTTCTCGCACTACATGGTGTTTGAGAAGACGGATGACCGAGACATAGTCTTTCAGAAGCGCTAGCACCTTACGATCGGGTAGACCGTACCACCTACATCCCCTACATCTTCTAGTCTACCACTATAAGAGTTCGCACGACTTAGTCAACTATGCCAGAGCCCATAATAGCTTGTGGCTGCACACGGAAGTTTCTAGTATGAATAGTCTCATGATCCCTTTGAGCCTGGGTGGTGGTCCAAAAGAAAACAGGCAAGTCCTGGAATACCCAGGTGCCTCAATCCACCCAGATGTGTGTTTAAGTTGCCACCTTAGATAAACCATTAATTAACAAACTCACATCTATCATGGATATCACTCACCCAATCCACGTCTACTCGCATAGCATGGCATAATAAGCAAACGTAGAAGTAACTCCCAAAGGTTTGATAATAAACAGGTAATAGGTACCACCTCAAGTACTTCCCATCCCACAGTTTAATTAGATCCTAATCATGCAATGTGTGAGGATTGATCTAATGCAATAAAACTGGGTAGTAGGACAAATATGATCAAAGTGTTACTTGCCTTGCTGATGATCCGCGAAACCTAGAGATTCGAAGTAACAAGCGGCGCACTCCGGGTATTCTATCGCAGACAAACAAACAAGCATACAATAAGTACTCATCTAATTCACGTGTAAAACACAAATAAGAGATCTAACCAGAAGGTTCAACTTAAGAACTCCGGTTGGAAAAAAAGAATCAAATTGAACGAAGCAACGAAAGTCGAACGGCGAAAGAAAACAACTGCATTCTACTAATCTGGATCTAGGGCAAATTTTATAGTAGCAAAATCTTGTTTAAGTTGGTTAAACGGATAGAGGGTTTCGAGAGGAAACTCCAGGCGCTTGAATCGCCTGATTCCGATAAACAAGCAAAAAGTTATACTTAAACGAAAATCGCGATCAGAAAAATCGCGGATTTAATCCGAGAAAAAGAAAAAAGACGAACGTTCCCTAGAACGAATGAATGGACGAATGCTCACTATTTAAATAAACCGGAAAAACCGATCTATTTAAAAAAACCGAAAGTAGAAAAAAAACCGGTGGAAAAACAGAACGGTTTTTCGAAAAAAATAAAAAAAAAGGCGCGGAAAACGAGGTGGCCGGGCGTCCGGCGGCGGCGGTGGGGCGGCGCGGCGCGGCGGCGGTGGCGGCGGCGGGAGCTGGCGGCTAGGGTTTCGGGGGCTGGGGCGCTGGCTCAGCTGGGCCTCTCCCCTGGCTTATAAAGCCTTCCCGGGCCGGTGTCCAGGTCGGACACGGCCCGCAGGTCGGTGCGCGTTTTTTTTTAAATTACGCACCGAAGAAAAATAAAAAGAAATACTAAACGGACTCCAAAAATTCCGAAATAAATTTTCACGGGCTTCTAAAATCAAGCCGCACAAGGTGAACATTTATTTGTGACCTAAATGCAATTTTGAAAAATGCAATTTTTTCTATATTCAAATAAAACACCGAAAAACTCCGAAATAAAATCTTATTTGATTTTATTATTTGATCGTCAATATTTCTTTATTTTGGGAAAGTCATTTTATTCCCTCTCTCATATTTTTGTAATAGAAATAATTGATGATAAAATAAATAAAATCAAATGATCCTATTCTCAAAATTTGAGAAAACTCAAATATGAAAATAACGAAATCCCCAACTCTCTCCGTGGGTCCTTGAGTTGCGTAGAATTTCTAGGATCAACCAAAAGCAAAATAAAATATGATACGCACAGATGATCTAATGTATAACATTCCAAATTGAAAATTTGGGATGTTACAAACATGTGGGGACCCCGACTCATAAGTCGTGATCACCGAATGCACGTGTACAGTGATCCCAGAGATCAATGCTCACTGACACACAGAAGCTGAATAACAAGAGTCTTACATCCATACATACCGTATTACACAAGTAGGACCATTATGGTCGAGTCTTGATATAACATCGCAGCGTAAATCTTCGTCGATAACTTGGACCCATGCCATCTGCCTTAGCCCTACAGGCATTCTGGCTGGGAAGCGTCCTAGCTCGCATGTTCATCACCGAAGTATTCTTCATCATATCCTGTTCTTTCATGCCTGGCCAATAAAATAACCAGTGGCAAGCCAATGAGTACTTTGAATGTACTCGCAAGCATCCCACGGGTGATAACAGAATAATTATGCAAGGCATTACTGCTAATTTGGCATTTTTGCGGAAAGCTAGTTTTTCTCACGCAAGTATGATCAACATTTATCAAGGATATGAATGCGTCTGCAACAAGTATCAAGAGGTTATAGACATCAACATCGAGAGAGAGTTATGAACAACTCATGCTCAAGCTCATCATGACTTCCTCACGAATCACATCAATAGATTTACCAAACCGTATTGTTTGTCAGAAACATATGGACGTAGTCTAAGCAGCACCACCCAACTGTCCTTGACCGTGGACACGGCTATTCGAATAGTTTTACACTCTGCAGAGGTTGCACACTTTACCCACAAGATCCGGGGAACTTTCGTGTCATCCACGACCCGCGGTACCTCAAGTACCCGGGGTAAGCACCCGATCACTATGTTTCCCTAGACGACACTAACATGGAGTCCACTAGATCGGTAGTAACCCCCGTGCCCAACATTTCACAACTTAAAATTGTGGAGCCTCGCTCCCATATTTGTCACATACCACTGGCACGGGGTACCAACGGTGTGTCCGGTGCCCCATAAAAATGTTCTTGGCCGCCCTACCTGGCACGACCCCGTCCCAAGAGAGAGCACCAACTCTCCCCCATCACTAGTAATGCGGGCTCCAAGCTAGTATCGGCCTAGGTAATCAATAATGCCCTTTCCCATATAAGGGTAGAGTGGTTGCACATGTAAGGTTGGGACAGTCGACAAATCTTAAATCTAATCCGTCTCTGTAAACAACACTTTTATCGAGCCTCGGTACACTACTTCTCCACCAAGTAGTGACCTAGTTCATCATCATCTCCCAAGGGCATTAGTGGCACCCACTGGGCTATTTGCAAGTATGTTAAACCACACTTGTTTCTTTCCATGCATAACCCTGACCCACTTTGCATAGCCATTACTATAGCATATTTATACAACCCACCAACACAACTCTAAGCAAGGGTAGAGTCATGAACAATGCAAGTATCAATGGAGTATGCAACGGAGGCAAGCCTAGCAAGGTTGCCATTCAAAATATATCATGCACTCAGTGAAGCAACGAAAAATGCCATCATGATGTAAAATGGTTCATCATGGTCAAAGGGCTGCTTGCCTGTTTTAACAAAGTCTTCGATGTCTTCAAATATCTCTGGTCCAACTCCGAGCATTTCGTCTACTTCGTCAACTATCGTCGAAAGCGACCATAATAAGCAACACAACAAGGCAGAAAATAAAAGTGCTCTAAAAATATTGATTTGACTTTTCTAGGACATCTATGGTTATATGAAAAATAACCAGAGTGGTTTCATTGGAATTGGGTCAGTGGACATTTCTAAACATTTTGATATGATGGAAATCAAGGGGTTCATGGATTTGTAAGAAGTGTACAGAAGAACTACTTTGAAAAATGATCAAAGGCATCCATTTAACAAGGAATAATTTTAGAAGCATCTAGGAGTTGGTTTCACTGGATTTGGAGTTCAAGTGATTTCCTATGAATTTACAAAGTTGACAAATATGAAGAAATGGCTCATTATTTTGATGTGGTACAGAAAGTATTAAAAAATGTTCATAAACTAAGTTATGAACTTAGACATCTAGGAATTTGAATCATGGAATTTGGATCAAAAATTGGCTCTCTGTGATTTTCTAAAGTTTATGACAGAAATGGAAAAGTAAGATTTCATAAACATTTGTGAAGGAAATGTTTCTGGAAAAATGTGCAAATTGCACCCTGTGATAGAGAATGAATTTATGAACTAGTAGAAATTTGAATCATCGAATTTGGGCATGAAATGAATGAACTATGGATTTTAGAAACTCACTGGAAAAGAATAAAAAGAAATATAAGGCATTACCCTTATCCTGCGCACCGGTGAGAGATAGCCGTGGGACGGCCGAGCTGCTCGGCCGCGCGGCGACAGGGGCCACCGCGCAGGCGGTACCGGGTAATACGCCTTCCCGCACGGGAGGCAACCCCGAGCTGGACCCGTGTCCACTTGCCAGCGTGGCCCGGTGGGTGGAGCCACTGACGAGCGGGGCCCGCCGCAGGTCATCGTCTTCGTCTTCCTCCCGCGCGCTCGCCTGGCCGAGGGAGCAGAGAGCCCCGACGACGACTGCCGGTGCTATAGGAGCACCTCCGGCGACGCTCTGGCTATGGATGAGCTCGGCGTCGAGCGCCGCATCCATTCGTGTATGCCACGGCTGCCGGGGATGGTCGAGGCGACGGCGGCTTGGATGCCGGCGGACGGTGGCGTCGGGCGAGATTGGGCACGGCGCTACGGTGCGTCCTCGGACGAGGGGAAGAGCGTGGGAGCTCCGCCTTGCTCAGGGGAGCCTGCTGGTGGAGAGAGGAGAGGAGAAGAGCTCGGGCTCGGCTGAATTTAGGTGGAGGCCGGTGGCTCGGCTCCGGCCATGGGGAGAGATGGAGGGCTCGGGGAGAGGTTTGGCTTCGTCCCGTGGGTCTCTAGGAGGGAGAGAGGGCGAGTGATGAGGAGAGGAGGGCTCGGGGAGGCCCTTAAATAGGCGGGCGACGGTCCACCGAGGACTCGTGCGCCGATGAGCTCATTGCCATCACCACGGCTCACAGGAGCTTGTCGCGGTGTGTCTGGGGCGTTCCTGGATTCGGTCCAGAGCTAGGGGAGAGAAGAGAGAGAGTAGGGGGGGCCAGGGGCACCGCGTGTGTGAGCTTGCTCACTGGTGCACTCGGGCGGCTGGCGCGCATGTGAGCAGGGGCGGGAGGAGGGAGAAGGAGGAGGGGGCCGACCGGCTGTCGTGTTGAGGACGCCGAGGAGCATCGTCGGGCGCGCTGGGGAGGCCCGAGGTGGCCGGAGGTGCTTGGCAGGGGGCGGCTACAGTGCGGGAGCGCACTGTAGCGTGCTCTGGAGCACGCCAATTGCATGCCAGGGCATGCCTTTGGCTTGTAGGGCGTGGCCACTTGTGTCTAGGTTGTTTAGGGAGGAGTAAACAAAGGGGAGAGGGCCTTGGATGCCCTGGACAGCTAGTAGGAGAGGAGAGAGGTTGAGGGAGAGAGGGAAATGGGCTGTCCAGAGAGACAAAATGGGGTTATACCCCTCCATAATTGAGAATGACCAGGGGAGAGTTACTGCAAGGTAGGAGAAGACTAGGAGGAGCTGTGGTAAAAAGTTGAGCTCAAGGAGATTAGTGGAAGGGGTCAAAATGGTGTTTTTGGAAAAATGCAGAAGGTGTTTGATGATGGTTTGGGCAAGAAAATTAATTCCACTTCCCATGAGAATTAACAGGATGGAATGGCACATAGAAGTAGGATGTTCCACCAAGTTTGAGCTCATTTGGGCAAAGTAGCCAATGTAACTTTGGTAAACCTAGAAATCAACAGAAATGGCTTTACCAAGATTTAGTCATGCAAATCTATTCTCCTTGATGCACCACTTGGTGTAGTGTCATCATTTGAGGTTATGAACATGTCCACAAAAGTTGAGATCAAAAGGAGAAAGTTGCCAATGTAGAGTTGTTCAAATTTGGTTCTGAACAGGAAGGGTTTTGGGGCACTTTGAGCAAGATAACATTCTCTCCAACTTGTGCCATTTGGTCTAGATGAATAATTAGACCATTTGAGCATGTTCACAAGGTTTGAGAACATTTGGACATGTTTGGCAATGTAAAGTTTGCTCAAACTTCAAAATGGACAGAAATGGTTTTGAGGAGATCTCATGGGGTTATACTATTCTCCATGACATGATACTTGGCAAGATCATCAAACATGTCATATGACATGCTAGAATTTTCTTGGAATATCTAGGGAATATTTCTTGTAGAAATATTTCAAATCCTTGAAATGGGCAGAAATGGTTTTTGAGGTTTTGTCCAATATTTTGAACATGACCATGTGTTGAAACTCATATATATGGAAAATATATGTCCACTGAGTTTCCCTGATTTTTGTCAAATATTTTTGAAACAATAAAATAATTTTAACCTATTAAAGACCATTTCTGGCCTTAAGAAAAAGCCCTTTAAATAAAATAGGAAAATAACTTTTAAAATTGTATTTTTGTGGTTTATGGGAGCCCTATACCTAATAGGTTTCAAATATACTTTTTGAAAGATTTTTCACACCCTTAATTAAGTACTTGTAGTTCAAGTCTCAATTCAGGGGTATTGGAAAACCTAATTTATAAAATTCTTTTTGGCCAAAATATTTTTGCAAGAAATTGTTTTTATGTCCTACACACATGGAATTATCATTGGGCTAGGTTTTGGATCAAGGAGAAGGAGTATAGGAGTTGGAGGATTTATTTGATTTTTAGAGCACTTGCAAACAACAAACAAAATCCAATCAAGGCAAGGTCCAAAACACTCAAAAGTTTTTTGTCAAACCACATTTTATCATGATTGTTAGCTTAAGTGTAGTGGCATGAAAAACAGGGTGTGACAGACCTACCCCCCTTACAAGAATCTCGTCCCCGAGATTCCCAGACTAGGCGCGGGAAGGAATACGGAAACTTGGATTTGGGGTAGTCTTCACGTCCTCGTACTGCTTCTGCTTTCGTTTGGTGCTCCATTGAACTTGAAGTACTTGATGGTGTGGCTTCGTGTATGACGTTCTTCTTGATCCAGGTTGCTAATGGGTAGCTCGCGGTAGGTTAGATTAGGTTGGGGGTCGATGGCTCGGTGATCGATGTCCTTGTTAGTGATAGTTGTGTCATGTGGAAACATTACGCACAGTGGGTAACTCAGGTAGTAGCTCCATCTAGTAACTGTCTTCTCTTTGTCTTGTGGCGGTCTCGGAGGGGATTGTTAAACCTTGGAGTGATCTCGAAGAGGGCCGATGAATCTTGGTGTGGGTTTCCTTGTCATGAAAATGCTTGGTTCCCTTGAGAGGAGTGGTTTGTAGATATGCACAGTCTTTGACAAGGAAGTTCACTTCTTGACGATGATGGTTGGTATAGTTCTTCCTCCTTGACATGGCGGTCCTCAAATGTTCTCTGATCAGTTGAACGACTCTTCTTCCGTCTTCGGGTAGACAAGTATGTCATTAAATAAAGATGACAACTAACTTGTCCAAGCACCACAAAGTTTATGGGGTACGTAAAGTGGGCTGAGGCATTGGTGGTGGTCACGGTTGAGTATTGGCCAAGGTCTTATTGATCTAGAGCCAAAGCCCAAGGTCAGGATCCGACCATGTTGTGGCTTGGTAGGGCTTAAGGGTTTCAAGGATTCTAGTGTGCGAGTGAATGTTTATCATCCCATCCTTGAGCACAGTTTCTGAGATGCCAATTGTGCTATCTAGTCCTCTATTCCTGTATCCTCAAATTGGTCTTCCTTATGGCATCGTCAGTTCTGGTGCTATATTAGGGTGATAATGTGCTCGTTCACTATGTCCACTAGTTCCATAATGAACCCAGTGATAAGCAAGGTTACGGAGGCTTAACAGGTTCTCTTGCAATTCTGTGGGTTAAGCACATGGTTAAGGACTCGAGCTGGGGTATCTTGTGAAGTCTCGAAGGGTCTAGGAATGGGTTTCTAGCCTAGGGGGTTAAACATAACTCTACAAGGTTTTACTTGGTCTAGGAGGCTATAGAAAAGTTCTTCGGTGCTAGTTGGTTGTCGAGGTAGAATCCTTGGTGTACCTTGTCTTGTTGGTCTTCAGTTGAGGAGAGAGATGAGATGGATAAGTAGCATAAAGGGGGATGCCTAAAGGGGGTTCTATAGTGCAGGTGCAAACAAACAAGTGCCAAAAAGGGCCAAACACAAACAACAAAATAAGGCAGGTGTTATAGTTGCGTACTTGTTACCTAGGGCAAAAAGGGCGACTGATATCAAAACACAAACAAATAAAAGCAAGAAACACACAATCATGGTTCTATTCGAACCATCATACGGACTCGACTGCGCATAGGGGGTACACGACTCATCCTACCCTAGGGGTTCTCGGATTTTAGTAGTCGTGCTTTGCTCCGTGCCTCAAGCAGTCTTCTGGGTTTTCCTCAGGTGTCGCTACGTCTCTTGTAGTTGTTTGATGAAACGATCCGGGTTGGCCTGAAGATTCTTCAACAACTTTTCGCCTGTTGAAGTGATGGGGTGAAGGTGGCTTCTCGTAGCAGGCATTGACTCGGTCTCCTGTTGTCTTCTTAATCATGACGATCCCGTTTTGTCTATGGTACCAGGTAGGTAATCCTTTATGCAATGACATTAAGAAGGCATAGTAGAGATCCAACATGTCGGTTACGTTGATGACAACATCGACACCAAGAGCGGGGGATGAAGAGAAACGTCTTCCTGCTCACTATAGTGAGGCGGACCAAATGGTGAGGTTCTCATCCACCGGTGGTTGCCGATACAACAACGGTAGTGACAGGGTTACTCTATTAGCGATGTATATCATGATCTCGCATATCCTATGCCATGATCATCATAGGCTAACGTTGCATCATCCTGGGCAAATTCAAAGGTGTCACCGTCCTCTGGGTCTTCATGTCCTCATTCTTCAAAGGCGTATCTTCTGTTGGCATCGTCTTGCTGTGGTGTTGCCAATCTTGTTTTCAGAAGAGGTGGGCGAGTGTTTGGCAAGATGTAATCCTTCTAGGCTATCCACGAGGATTACAAGGAATCCCGTGGTCAGGGGCTTGAGGGTGCTAGCGACCGTTTGCAATAGTTTTGTAGGGAAGAGATCGATAGGGAAAGTATACCTTAGTTTTCGAAAAACTGAGAAGGGAAGAGAAGTATAGATAGTTTTGAAAACTAGTAGTAGTTTTGGAAATAGTTTTACCCTAAATAACGACCATGCTAACTAAGGCTTCCTATAGTTAGGATGGCTCTGATACCAGCTCTGTGGGCACCCCGACTCATAAGTCGTGATCACCGAATGCACGTGTACAGTGATCCTAGAGATCAATGCTCACTGAACACACAGAAGCTGAATAACAAGAGTCTTACATCCATACATACCGTATTACACAAGTAGGACCATTATGGTCGAGTCTTGATTATAACATCGCAGCGGAAATCTTCATCGATAACTTGGACCCATGCCATCTGCCTTAACCCTACAGGCATTCTGACTGGGAAGCGTCCTAGCTCGCATGTTCGTCACCGAAGTATTCTTCATCATATCCTGTTCTTTCATGCCTGGCCAATAAAATAACCAGTGGCAAGCCAATGAGTACTTTGAATGTACTCGCAAGCATCCCAAGGGTGATAACAGAATAATATGCAAGGCACTACTGCTAATTTGGAATTTTTGCGGAAAGCTAGTTTTACTCACGCAAGTATGATCAACATTTATCAAGGATATGAATGCGTCTGCAACAAGTATCAGGAGGTTACAGACATCAACATCGAGAGAGAGTTATGAACAACTCATGCTCAAGCTCATCATGAATTCCTCTCGAATCACGTCAATAGATTTACCAAACCGTGTTGTTTGTCAGAAACAGATGGACGTAGTCTAAGCAGCACGACCCAACTGTCCTTGACCATGGACACGGCTATTCGAATAGTTTTACACTCTGCAGTGGTTGCACACTTTACCCACAAGATCTGGGGAACTTCCGTGTCATCCACGACCCGCGGTACCTCAAGTACCCGGGGTAAGCACCCGATCACTATCTTTCCCTAGACGACACTAACATGGAGTCCACTCGATTGGTAGTAATCCCCGTGCCCAACATTTCACAACTTAAAATTGTGGAGCCTCGCTCCCATATTTGTCACATACCACTGGCACGGGGTACCAACGGTGTGTCCGGTGCCCCATAAAAATGTTCTTGGCCGCCCTACCTGGCACGACCCCGTCCCGAGAGAGAGCACCAACTCTCCCCCGTCACTAGTAATGTGGGCTCCAAGCTAGTATCGGCCTAGGTAATCAATAATGCCCTTTCCCATATAAGGGTAGAGTGGTTGCGCATGTAAGGTTGGGACAGTCGACAAATCTTAAATCTAATCCGTCTCTGTAAACAACACTTTTATCGAGCCTCGGTACACTACTTCTCCACCAAGTAGTGACCTAGTTCATCATCATCTCCCAGGGGCATTAGTGGCACCCACTGGGCTATTTGCAAGTATGTCAAACCACACTTGTTTCTTTCCATGCATAACCCTGACCCACTTTGCATAGCCATTAACTATAGCATATTTCTACAACCCACCAACACAACTCTAAGCAAGGGTAGAGTCATGAACAATGCAAGTATCAATGGAGTACGCAACGGAGGCAAGCCTAGCAACGTTGCCATTCAAAATATATCATGCACTCAGTGAAGCAACGAAAATGCCATCATGATGTAAAATGGTTCATCATGGTCAAAGGGCTGCTTGCCTGTTTTAATAAAGTCTTCGATGTATTCAAATATCTCTGGTCCAACTCCGAGCATTTCGTCTACTTCGTCAACTATTGTCGAAAGCGACCATAATAAGCAACACAACAAGGCAGAAAATAAAAGTGCTCTAAAAATATTGATTTGACTTTTCTAGGACATCTATGGTTATATGAAAAATAACCAGAGTGGTTTCATTGGAATTGGGTCAGTGGACATTTCTAAACATTTTGATATGATGGAATCAAGGGGTTCATGGATTTGTAAGAAGTGTACAGAAGAACTATTTGAAAAATGATCAAAGGCATCCATTTAACAAGGAATAATTTTAGAAGCATCTAGGAGTTGGTTTCACTGGATTTGGAGTTCAAGTGATTTTCCTATGAATTTACAAAGTTGACAAATATGAAGAAATGGCTCATTATTTGAGGTGATACAGAAAGTATTAGTAAAAATGTTCAAAAACTAAGTTTTGAACTTATAGACATCTAGGATTTTGAATCATGGAATTTGGATCAAAAATGGGCTCTCTGTGATTTTCTAAAGTTTATGACAGAAATGGAAAAGTAAGATTTCATAAACATTTGTGAAGGAAATGTTTCTGGAAAAATGTGCAAATTGCACCCTGTGATAGAGAATGAATTTATGAACTAGTAGAAATTTGAATCATCGAATTTGGGCATGAAATGAATGAACTATGGATTTTAGAAACTCACTGGAAAAGAATAAAAAGAAATATAAGGCATTACCCTTATCCTGCGCACCGGTGAGAGATAGCCGTGGGCCGGCCCAGCTGCTCGGCCGCGCGGCGACAGGGGCAACGTCGAAGGCGTACCGGGGTAATACGCCTTCCCACACGGGAGGCAACCCCGAGCTGGACCTGTGTCCACTTGCCAGCATGGCCCGGTGGCTGGAGCCACTAACGAGCGGGGCCCGCCCGCAGGTCATCGTCTTCCTCTTCCTCCCACGCGCTCGCCTGGCCGAGGGAGCAGAGAGCCCCGACGATGACTGCCGGTACTACGGAGCACCTGTGGCGATGCTCTGGCTATGGATGAGCTCGGCGTCGAGCGCCGCATCCATTCATGTATGCCACGGCTGCCGGGGATGGTCGAGGCGACAACGGCTTGGATGCCGGCGGACGGTGGCGTCGGGCGAGATTGGGCACGACGCTACGGTGCGTCCTTAGACGAGGGAAAGAGCGTGGGAGCTCCGCCTTGCTCAGGGGAGCCTGCTGGTGGAGAGACGAGAGGGAGAAGAGCTCACGCTCGGCTGAATTTAGGTGGAGGCCGGCGGCTCGGCTCCGGCCATGGGGAGCGATGGAGGGCTCGGGGAGAGGTTTGGCTTCGTCCCGTGGGTCTCTGGGAGGGAGAGAGGGCGAGTGGTGAGGAGAGGAGGGCTCGGGGAGGCCCTTAAATAGGCGGGCGACGGTCCACCGAGGACTTGTGCGCCGGTGAGCTCGTTGCCGTCACCACGGGTCATAGGAGCTCGTCACGGTGTGTCTGGGGCGTTCCTGGATTCGGTCCAGAGCTAGGGGAGAGAAGAGTGGGAGCAGGGGGGCCAGGGGCACCGCGCGTGTGAGCTTGCTCACTGGTGCACTCGGGCGGCTGGCGCGCGTGCGAGCAGGGCCAGGAGGAGGGAGAAGGAGGAGGGGGCTGACCGGCTGTCGTGTTGAGGACGCCGAGGAGCATCGTCGGGCGCACTGGGGAGGCCCGAGGTGGCCGGAGGTGCTTGGCAGGGGGCGGCTACAGTGCGGGAGCACACTGTAGCGCGCTCTGGAGCACGCCAATTGCATGCCAGGGCATGCCTTTGGCTTGTAGGGCGTGGCCACTTGTGTCTAGGTTGTTTAGGGAGGAGTAAACAAAGGGGAGAGGGCCTTGGATGCCCTAGACAGCCAGTAGGAGAGGAGAGAGGTTGAGGGAGAGAGGGAAATGGGCTGTCCAGAGAGAGAAAATGGGGTTTTACCCCTCCAATAATTGAGCAATGACCAGGGGAGAGTTACTGCAGGTAGGAGAAGACTAGGAGGAGCTGTGGTAAAAAGTTGAGCTCAAGGAGATTAGTGGAAGGGGTCAAAATGGTGTTTTTGGAAAAATGGCAGAAGGTGTTTGATGATGGTTTGGGCAAGAAAATTAATTCCACTTGCCATGAGAATTATCAGGATGGAATGGCACATAGAAGTAGGATGTTCCACCAAGTTTGAGCTCATTTGGGCAAAGTAGCCAATGTAACTTTGGTAAACCCTAGAAATCTACAGAAATGGCTTTACCAAGATTTAGTCATGTAAATCTATTCTCCTTGATGCACCACTTGGTGTAGTGTCATCATTTGAGGTTATGAACATGTCCACAAAAGTTGAGATCAAAAGGAGAAAGTTGCCAATGTAGACTTGTTCAAATTTGGTTCTGAACAGGAAGGGTTTTGGGGCACTTTGAGCAAGATAACATTCTCTCCAACTTGTGACATTTGGTCTAGATGAATAATTAGACCATTTGAGCATGTTCACAAGGTTTGAGAACATTTGTACATGTTTGGCAATGTAAAGTTGCTCAAACTTCAAAATGGACAGAAATGGTTTTGAGGATATCTCATGGGGTTATACTATTCTCCATGACATGATACTTGGCAAGATCATCAAACATGTCATATGTGACATGCTAGAATTTTCTTGGAATATCTAGGGAATATTTCTTGTAGAAATATTTCAAATCCTTGAAATGGGCAGAAATGGTTTTTGAGGTTTTGTCCAATATTTTGAACATGACCATGTGTTGAAACTCATATATATGGAAAATATATGTCCACTGAGTTTCCCTGATTTTTGTCAAATATTTTTGAAACAATAAAATAATTTTAACCTATTAAAGACCATTTCTGGCCTTAAGAAAAAGCCTTTAAATAAAATAGGAAAATAACTTTTAAAATTGTATTTTTGTGGTTTATGGGAGCCCTATACCTAATAGGTTTCAAATATACTTTTTGAAAGATTTTTCACACCCTTAATTAAGTACTTGTAGTTCAAGTCTCAATTCAGGGGTTTTTGGAAAACCTAATTTATAAAATTCTTTTTGGCCAAAATATTTTTGCAAGAAATTGTTTTTATGTCCTACACACATGGAATTATCATTGGGCTAGGTTTTGGATCAAGGAGAAGGAGTATAGGAGTTGGAGGATTTATTTGATTTTTAGAGCACTTGCAAACAATAAACAAAATCCAATCAAGGCAAGGTCCAATACACTCAAAAGTTTTTGTCAAACCACATTTTATCATGATTGTTAGCTTAAGTGTAGTGGCATGAAAAACAGGGTGTGACACAAAAATAAACGGAAAAAGAAATAGCTTGTTGACCGAAGATTAATATGATGTAGAATAGACCCAGGTGCCATAGGTTTCACTAGTGGTTTCTCTCGAGAGCATAGGTATTACGGTGGGTAAACAAATTACTGTTCAGCAATTGACAGAATTGAGCATAGTTATGAGAATATCTAGGTATGATCATGTATATAGGCATCACGTCCGAGACAAGTACACCGACTCCTGCCTGCATCTACTACTATTACTCCACACATCGACCGTTATCCAGCATGCATCTAGAGTATTAAGTTCACAAGAACAGAGTAACACTTTAAGCAAGATGACATGATGTAGAGGGATAAACTCATGCAATATGATATAAACCCCATCTTGTTATCCTCGATGGCAATAATACAATACATGCCTTGCTGCCCCTACTATCACTGGGAAAGGACACCACAAGATTGAACCCAAAGCTAAGCACTTCTCCCATTGCAAGAAAGATCAATCTAGTAGGCCAAACCAAACTGATAATTCGAAGAGACTTGCAAAGATAACCAATCATACATACAAGAATTCAGAGAAGATTCAAATACTGTTCATAGATAAACTTGATCATAAACCCACAATTCATCAGTCTCAACAAACACACCGCAAAACAAAATTACATCGAATAGATCACCACAAGAGAGGGGGAGAACTTTGTATTGAGATCCAAAAAGAGAGAAGAGGCCATCTAGCTAATAACTATGGACCCGAAGGTCTGAAGTAAACTACTCACACTTCATTGGAGAGACTATGGTGTTGATGTAGAAGCCCTCCGTGATCGATGCCCCCTCAGGCGGAGCTCTGGAAAAGGCCCCAAGATGGGATCTCATGGGTACAGAAAGTTACAGCGGTGGAATTAGGGTTTTGGCTCCGTTTCTGGTAGTTTGGGGGTACGTAGGTATATATAGGAGGAAGAAGTACGTCGGTGGAGCAACGTGGGCCCCATGAGGGTGGAGGGTGCGCCTGGGGGGTAGGCACGCCCCCCTACCTCGTGCCCTCCTGGTTGCTTTCTTGACGTAGGGTCCAAGTCCTCTGGATCATGTTCGTTCCGAAAATCATGTTCCCGAAGGTATCATTCCGTTTGGATTCCGTTTGATATTCTTTTTCTGCGAAACTCTGAAATAGGCAAAAAACAGCAATTCTGGGCTAGGCCTCTGGTTAATAGGTGAGTCCAAAAAATAATATAAAAGTGTATAATAAAGCCCAATAATGTCCAAAACAGGATATAATATAGCATGGAACAATGAAAAATTATAGATACGTTGGAGACATATTTCCGGTGGGGGGTTTGGATGAATAGTTCCCGGTGGGGGGTTGGATGAACAGGACCCCATGGTAGTAGAGGCCGTTGCCGCTAGATGAACATGACCCCGATCGATCGAGTCGGTTGGGTGGTGAATGAACAGGACCCCGTGGAGGGCTGGATGAACAGGACCCCATGGAGGGCTGGATGAACAGTAGCCCATGGAGGGGTGGTTGAACAGGACCCTGTGGAGAGGGCTGGTTGAACAGTAGCCAGTGGAGGAGCACGCAGTGGATGCTAGATGAACAGTCGCAGGTGGAGGCTGGAGGAGGTCGACGGTGGATGAACAGTAGCCCGTGGAGGCAGTCGACGGTGGAGATGAACAATATCCCGTGGAGTCTCGTTTTGCAGTACGCCAGACCCCTCGCGATGAACACGACCCCCATTTCGACCGTAGCGCCCCAACACAAGTCTGTTTCCTCCGTTTTGTGGTACACCACACCCCTCCCGATCAACAGGACCCCGTTTCCACTATAGGAGGTCCAAGAGATGTCTGTTTCCTCCGTTTTGCGGTATGCTAGACACCTCCCAATGAACAGGATCCCGTTTCGGCTGTGGCTGATCGAACACAAGGACGTTTCCTCCAATTTGTGGTACGCTAGGCCTCGTCTCCATCGGATGTTCTGTCCAAGCCGGTTGGCTCCCGATGAACAACACACGTTTCGTTGCCTCCTGATGAACACGACGCATTTCCTTGCCTCCCCATGAACACGACGACGACGAAGTTTCTCCATTCCGACCCAGCCATGTACACAAGCTTTGGCCGTACGTATGCGCGAGTAGGCGTTCGAGACCCCGCCCGTATGTACATACATGGCCGTATTTACTTTCTTGCACCCCGGCCATTGTACATACGTGTACATGCTACGTGCACACCTCTACTACGACACATGCACGCCTCTACTATGACACGTGCCCTTCCTTACACGGCCACGGTTCATCGCTACAGCCTGCAGACAGACCGATCGTATGTACGTACACGTTCACGACCAGAATGACAACCTGATACGTCTCCAATGTATCTATAATTTTTAATTGTTCCATGCTATTTTATTATCTATTTTGGATGTTTAATGGGCTTTAATATGCACTTTTATATTATTTTTGGGACTAACCTATTAATCGGAGGCCCAGTGCCAGTTTCTGTTTTTTGCCTATTTTAGTGTTTCGCAGAAAAGGAATACCAAAGGAGTCCAAGCGGAGTAAAACCTTCACGAAGATCTTTCTTGGACCGAGAGCAATCCAGAATACTTGGAGTCGAAGTCTAGAACTCCACGAGGAAGCCACGAGGCAGAAGGGCGTGCCTTGGGGGGTAGGCGCGGCCCCACCCTCGTGGGCCCCTCGTAGCTGCACCAACGTACTTCTTTCGCCTATATGTACTCTTATACCCTAGAAACATCGCAGAGAGCCACGGAACCACTTTTCCACCACCGCAACCTTCTGTACCCGTGAGATCCCATCTTGGGGCCTTTTCCGGCGATCTGCCGGAGGGGGAATCGATCACGGAGGGCTTCTACATCAACACCATTGCCTCTCCGATGAAGCGTGAGTAGTTTACAACAAACCTTCAGGTCCATAGTTATTCGCTAGATGGCTTCTTCTCTCACTTTGATTCTCAATACAAAGTTCTCCTCAATGTTCTGGGAGATCTATTCGATGTAATACTCTTTTGCGGTGTGTTTGCCGAGATCCAATGAATTGTGAATTTATGAACAAGATTATCTCTGAATATTATTTGGTTATTCTCTAAATTCTTATATGCATGATTTGATAGCTTTGCAAGTCTCTTCGAATTATTGGTTTAGTTCGGCCTACTAGATTGATCTTTCTTGCAATGGGAGAAGTGCTTAGCTTTGGGTTCAATCTTGCGGTGAACTTTCCCAGTGATAGTAGGGGCAGCAAGGCACATATTGTATTGTTGCCATCGAGGATAAAAAGATGGGGTTTATATCATATTGCTTGTGTTTATCCCTCTACATCATGTCATCTTGCTTAAAGCGTTACTCTGTTCTTTTGAACTTAATACTCTAGATGCATGTTGGATAGCGGTCGATGTGTGGAGTAATAATAGTAGATGCAGAATCGTTTTGATCTACTTGACACAGACATGATGCCTATATTCATGATCATTGCCTTAGATATCTTCATAACTATGTGCTTTTCTATCAATTGCTCGGCAGTAATTTGTACACCCACCGTAATACATGCTATCTTGAGAGAAGCCACTATGAAACCTATGGCCCCGGGTCTATCTTCCATCATATTATTTTCCTATCTACTTGCTATTTCTATCGTTGTTTATTTTGCAATCTTTATTTTCCAAACTATACAATAAAAATACCAAAAATATTTATCTTATTGTCTGTATCAGATCTCACTTTCGTAAGTGGTCGTGAAGGGATTGTCAACCCCTTTATCGCATTGGTTGCTAGGTTCTTGTTTGTTTGTGCAGGTAATAGGGACTTGCATGTTACCTCCTACTGGATTGATACCTTGGTTCTCAAAACTAAGGAAATACTTATGCTACTTTGCTGCATCACCCTTTCCTCTTCAAGGGAAACCAACGCATGCTCAAGAGGTAGCACAACGCTACGTACGCTTCAACCAGGTGGGTCCCGACTATCAGGCACTTCCTTGCGTGCGAAGATGTAGCTGGTGGGTCCCAGCAGTGAGGGGCGAATCATTATTTTTTTGCCCGTAATATGGACGCACTTCCTTGAGTGCGAGGACGTAGCTGGTGGGTCCCAACAGTCAGGAGGAAACGTTTTTTGTGAAATACGGTGGCCCGTCCGGTGGGTCCCTACTATCAGGTGGAGGAATAATTAGTTTGCACATAATAAGGAGGCTCTTCCTTGCTGCGGCCATGGACCCAGCTGTTAGCCTCTGCACGTACAGTCCACATCTGATGGATGTCGTTCGTTGACCATGTTGACAATGGCGCGCCTAGAGCACTAGGGCGATGGACGATGGTGAGGCCTAGGAAGGGAATGACACGGAGTCGGGGAAGACTCAGTAGTGGTTACCCTCGCAGTGGGGAGTACGAGGGTTTACTAGTCCGTCTGCCATCGCTAGAAAATAACAGGAGTTGTAGGTGTGTAGAGGAATAGCCTGGCCAGCAATGGAGTAGGGTGGGGCGGTGTGGCCTGTGCGGCAGCATAACTGGCCACGGGAGGCGGGAGCAGGAAGTCCCACCAGTGCTGGTTTGGGCGGGTGGAGCAAGAAGACCAGAGGTTGAAGAAGCACTACGGCAATTGGATGGACACCATATGGTCTCTGCAGCTAGAATCATTTATATTGACTAAGTTGACAAAGCCCGTGGTACGCGTCAACTTAGTAGGCCCACAGGTCAGCCTCTGAAATGGTGCACCCCAGATGTCAGGGGGAGGAATCATTTTTTGGGTGGCTGAAGCTAGAATATCCGAGATTGAAGAAGAAGCACGACATCCGTTAGATGGACATCCAACGGCCACTACTGCTCAGTGGACGCGTCAACTTACTTTTTTTAGGGGACGCGTCAACTTAGTAGGCCCACAACTGTGTGTCAGAGAACTTATAGCCCATTTGCGATTTGTAAGAATGTAGTACCCATTTTTGAATTCTAATGGAATTTACTACAGCCCATTTACATTTGTTAAAAGTACAACCCATTTTCTAGCTAGGACAACGATTAATAATTTCGACCAACCGTTCAAAACAGAACTCAATAAAATTTCCCACATTTTTATTGGATCCGAAATATTTTTATCCCGAAATTTCTAGTCAGATTAAATACAATTTCAATACAAATTTGTATTACGCAAAAATCCAACGAAACATTGCGCGCGCAACAATTAATGAAATTAAAATTTTCAAAATCCAAAAAAAATTATAAACTAATTACGTGTTTGGTGCATTTTTTTATAGTTACTGCCCAGTTTTTATAATTACATCCCATTTATTATTTCTTAAAGCCCATTTTCTTGTTAAGCCTGATGCATCCCTCCTTGGAAAGATTTGCAGCCCAGCGGGACGGAGAATAACAAGTTGACCTTGCCTGGGTATTCCTCAAAAAAAGTATAGCTGGGCTAGCCATTTTCAGCTTGAAAAAAATTAATATCTGGGCTGGATATCTGGCCTGGGCTAGACAGGCCATAGCCCATCCAGTTAATACCCTACTCTCCTCTGAACAACAACGAAAACATCGCTCAAGATAAACTCTGAAGTGCTCACACCTCAAAAACACAAATACTGCTCAAGCTGCTTTGTCCCAGCCGTCAGCTTCTCCTTGTGCAATTCTCTCGTTTATTAACTACATAGGTTGACAATGATGTGGGACCGTGACGTCAGGAAACCAGAGGAAGCAAAAAAAATTATAGTTGTATATAATAAGGAAGGACTTACGTACGTGCGGCTATGGCCCTGGTGGGTCCCCACTGTCATCCTCTTCAAGTAAAGTCATCTCCTCATTCCTCATGTCCGTTGACCTTGTTGACAACGCGAGACGGCGGTGCCACGGCGAGTGCAACAACTCGAACGACGACGGAGAGGGCCTCGCGGGCCCTACGGATGGTCTGGTACAGCGCCCGCTGCTCATTCGGGAAGCCATGATCATAGGGACACATGCCGCGACGGCATTGTCGTTCGCTTGTTCACCGGTGCTTGTTGAGGAGACGAAGGTTGCAGCACAGGTCCTCCTACGCTGGTAGCTCTTCCACCATTAGGGTGTCAAAGTGCGACCGCACCTGCTCTATGGTGAACACGGCATGAACCGGCTTGGACAGTGGCCCCGGCTCCTGGTCGGTAGCTATGTCCATCGTCTAATTGTCGATGCTCAGCTCGGCGAGCTCGCTAACGAGCCAACATGTCCGGCTGCTGGACCGACCCGCTGCCAAACACGAGTCTGACTGCCGTGGCCCACCCATACCGCCTCCCTCGCCCGCGCGCGCTTTCCGCCCGCAACGGTCAGCGCCGCCCACCCCGCATCCCGGTTCAGGCGATTGCTCCGCCTTTAAACGACACAAGGGTCGTCCGTCCGTCTGCCGCCCACATTAATGATATGCGGTTGCCGAGGCGGCTACTTTGGCGCCACACGTCTGTCCCTCCGCCGCCCACCATTGCTATATAAATTGTTGCACCGGCCATAACCGCAGTCATCCGCCTCTGTTCCCTTTCTCCTGTCCACACCACTACTGCCCACAATGGCTTCCTCGCGCTCCAACGCTCTTCGAGATGGGTAGACGACGGACCACAAGGATATGGCAACCATTGTTGCCGTCTGGTTGACCGGTAGGCAACCGGAGGATGATGACGTCCCAATGGATAACATGGTAGTTGACGATCCGGCACCAACCCCCTCCTCCGCGCCATCCTCGCCGGTCCATTGCACCATGACCATCAGCGAGGCCCATGCCCAATACATGAACACGGCGAGGCAGAAGCGTCAGGAGCAGTTCCGGGAGGCGCAGGACGATGCCGCCTACAACCACCATCTCCTCCAGGAGCACCGGCAGGAGGAGTAGATCGCTGCTGAGCGGGTGGAGTAGGAGGTGATGCTTGAATCGTACCACTCCGCCCACGAGACCGCCTCGAGCGCTGGTGGTACCGCACGCGGGTGGCGGAGGCTGTGGCAGCCTACAAAGAGGGCGATGAAGCGGGCGAGGCCCTATTTGGCGAGACCGATGATGAGGCAGAGGACAATGCCGGCTCTGACGAGTCCCCGCTCCACTGGCGTCGACGAGGCCCTACTCCATCGAGGCCCTGCGGTGCCAACAATGAGGTAGAGGCACCGCCGGCTCCGCCGAGGCCCTGCCCCGCTGGCACCGACACGGAGGACCTCACCGGCTTCGGCGAGGCCCTACTCCGCCAAGGCCCCGCCCCGCCAACAATGAGGCGGAGGACATCACCGGCTCAGCTGAGGCCCCATCCTATCGACAACGAGGTGGAGGATTTCCCACGATCCGCCGAGGCGCCGCCCCACCGGCAACGAGATAGAGGACATCGCCGGCTCCGTCGAGGCCCCGCCCCACTGCCAACTAGGCCGCGCCACACAGAAAACAAGGAAGAGTAGAACAGGGTAGGTCGCCGTCACTCGGGTCCAAGTAAGGCCATCACTGCTACCCTCCGGTTGAAGCCAAGCTAGGCGGGTTGACCATTGACGGCTGGTTAGCTTCTTGGCGGTGACGTGGAGTCAGAGAGCTATGTTGGATAAGGACACTACTTCAGTTACTTAACTGCTACTGAAGTTGGGTCACTGACACGTGGGCCCAACATGCATCTGGGCCACATGTCAGTTACGCAACTGCACCAGCAGTTAAGTCACTGAAGCTCAGTCCCGTGGAGAATAAGCTTCTGTTCGGCTCAGCCGGACACAGGTGGGTAGATTCGGTTAATTAATTATACCTCCAGCGCACCCCTTTTTAGTTGAAGAATGTATGAAATGGAATGAAATCTGGCATGTTTATATGAAATCCGACCATGTATGAATGAATTTAGTTCGATTAGTTCGAATTCTTGTTTGCACCAGTTTCACATGTACTCTATCCGGTCCTTTTCAGTCTGCATACAAGTTTCGTCTACAGTCAAAGTATCTCTACTTTGACCAGTCTTTTAGAAAAAAGTATGAACATTCACAATGTAAAATCAACTGACTTGAAAGAAATCTAATATACAAAGAGTTTGAGCTTCTTTTTAGCGTTCATGTACATTGCAGTAAAATACACAGGCCTGTCAATTCATAGAGAACATTCAAAACAATCGATGATTATGCATCTCAGCGATTCAGATGACAGAGACAATATTTACTTCACAACTAAACAATAAAGAAAAATCGATCGATGCTACTGACAGCAAAGGGGGTCCCATTCGAAAATATCAAACGCATGTCTTCTTGCTAACATCAATGAGCAAAATTTGACAATGTTGTCCCATTCCAAAATGTCAAATGCGTGTTGTTCTTCGTACATCATTCAGCAAACTATGACAAGGTTTTCCCATTCCAAAATATCAAATGTCCATGATTGTGGAATGGGTAGGGTTTGCTATCAGTTCGGACATTGATATGGCACCTCGTGCTAAATAAACCAGCTATTCTTTTTGCGCAGTTCCACCAAAATCAACCAAATTCGCTCGTAGCTTGTGTGATTTTGCCTTTATATGTTGCAACGCCTTGAACATATCGGCACCTCCTTTCTTGTGGTGGAAATGAATGATTCGATGTATTCATGAACATTTTGTGCAGTTCCCATTGAACTCAAGCTCAGGACACCTGTTTGCACAAATACAAAATAAGTGATTAGTATAAAGCAAATTGTACTATGAATTGACAGTTTAAACAGGCACCTACATGGTCCATGTAGAGCACACTTTAAAAAATGGAACTCACCGGAAAGAATCCTAGAACAACATTGTACTTGCGCATCACAGCAAAAAAGATGGAGATCCGTCAGTCCTTCTGAGCTGAAGTTAGTTTGGTCTTGTGGGGATTAATGGAACCATCCTTCAACTGCTCCTTCTGATGAGAAGATATATAGGGCTTCTTATCTTGGCATAATCGGAACTAGTCACTTCACGTACTCCATATTCTTCTTCAGAGGAGGATGATCCTGTTGTGCAAAGACAAGAGGACAACTAAATGCTAGCATCCCTGTTTGCTCGAAAAAAAGGAAAGGAAATATTTAAAACAGCACAGATGAAGCACTTCTCAAGGACAATACAACTTTCTCATGACAGTATCTAAATAGTAGCACAACACCAATAGAGATGACAAAGCTCAATCATATGGATGAAATCCGTGGGCGAGTAACAACCTTTATCAGGAGGCTTATTGTGTAGAGCATACAGATCAAGCACTTCTCTGGAACCATCTGTTGTTATCTATTGTGGTTGCCATGCTTACTATATACTCCTCAATTAGTTTAATGTTTCCAACATCTTCTTGTGTAGTTCCACTAAAATATATGGTATCTTCAAAGAAGATCCATGTTTGCACAAGTAGAGATAATTACATATTACATTAAGAGTGGCATCACAGTTCCAGCCATAGCAATAAATTAAGATGCAAAACTATACCATTACTTGTGTCATCACAGTTCCAGTGCTTCGTTACAACACCGGGAGTTGATTTTTGTTTTTCTTCCGCTTGTTCTTCCCCTTCATCACTTGGTTCAATAATAGACAAGCTTTGCCTTCAATGTAAGATTTGGCATGTCAATTAGGGAGCACAAGTGTAGCACTAAACAACGACATTAATTTTCTGATGAAAGTGGCAAAATACAGGCCAAAAGTTGTGCAATATCCTTATCTTACCTCAATGGGATATTACAGTGCACATACATATTGAAGTCTTGTCTCCATTTGTGCAGTTCACTAAAATCAAGCAACATTACCATACAAGTAGCACACCATATGAAAGCACACTGCACAATCATGTGAAAGAAGGCTAGTACTGACCTCTCATGACGTAGAATTCAAACAACTCACAAGAAGAAGATCTGAACCAAATTTGCCAACACGGATAGGAAGTAAGATCTCCTCTTGGGTTGTTCCACTAAGATCAAGCAATCAAGCAATGTTGTCGGTGTGAAATTTTGGTTGAACTGCACAAAACACTCAAAAAACAAAAGTGTTTTGTGCAGTGCAACAAAGGGTCATAATAGCAACAAGGTGAAGTAGATAACCCTGTTTACACAGAGGTGCAAAGGAAACAACAAGTGGTCAATAACGGTGGATGACACAGAAGCCAACAAAAAGAAGCATCTAGCTTATCTAATTGGGAAATAGAGCAAGACAGTATGGTGGCATTGATTCATATTAACAGAGAGATTATATTAACAATAAAATTCGTTAAACATGTAATTTGCTTTTAACTTTGGCATTGCATCAATTTTCCAGCGGCATTATTAGAGGGTGTTTGTTTACAGGGACTTTTTGGTGTAGGGACTAAAACATTCCCTTTCAGTCCCATCTAAACCAAACAAGAGGGACTTTTAGGGACTAAAAGTGGGCATTTGGGACTAAAGAAAGAAGACCCCGAGGGAGAGTCTTTTTGGGACTTTTTCCAACAGTTGCACCTGCCTCGCATCGCACCTTATCTCTATTAGTTCATTACTAGGGGTAACATGGTCTTTTACAATGTCATTTAATAACCTCTAGTCCATGTATAGTGCTTGGAACCAAGAAGGTAGGGACTAGGGACTTTTTAGTTGGGACTAAAAAAAGGCCTAGGACTTTTTAACCAAACAGGGCCTTAGATTAACAATAGCCAAAGAGTTGCATGACACAATGGACTCACCATCACCATGTGCATCTACCGATGTATGAAGGTGTGATGCACAGTCTGTTGCAACAAAGAATAAACAACCAAGGAGCATATTTGTGTTGGTCCCAGTTTTGTTATCTTTAGACACCTTTCCCTATGTGAGCGCAGCAAATCTAGTCATGTTGAGACTCTATAGCCTTGTCCCCCAAAACAAAAAGATTAGTTCGTTACAGATGTGCATACTGCATTTGTCATTGTTTTCCCTTTCTGACCAACGTAGGTGCTGGATAGCCAGTCTGTACTAGTACTTTCCCCCTTCCTTTCCTCTTTGAACCACGTCCTAGATTCATGCTATACAACTTTCCCCACTACTTTCCCCCTTCCTTTCCTTTTTGAACCACGTCCTAGATTCATGCTATACAACTTTCCCCACTACTTCCCCCATTCCTTTCCTCTTTGAACCACGTCATAGATTCATGCTATACAACTTTCCCCACTACTTTCATGTTTGATCCAACACCAAGATTCGAGTGCAGAAGCAGAAAAAGCGCACATGTAGCTAGAGAAATGCATGTGGAATAAGTAAATTATACGTTAAGGTTCTTGGGGTGTGGTTCGGTGGGTGACCGGAGGCCGTTCTGCCCACACTATGTATGACATCGAGGAAGGAGTCGGAGGCCCTCCCGCGCCGCCGCTGGGTGAAAGAGAACAGTTGCGCCGGTAGTGGATTCCCTCCCTCGCCGACAGCGACAATGTTAAGCCTCCTTACCTTCCTGTCGGACAGATCCTGCCGGCTCTTTGAACAGCAGTGAGGGGGGAGAGAGGGAGAGAGGCCAGCGAAGTCTTGATTAGATCTGGAGAGGGTGAGATAGTGTGAAGAGAGCGACCACAAGCGTTGAGGCTTCAGCGTGTATATATATAGTGGAGAGAGAGTGTGAAGAGTGCAAACCCTAGAAAACAACAAAATTATGCTCAAGTGTGGGTATCGAAGCCGAGACCTAAAGTTTGATGAGCGAACAGGATTACCAGCTACACCACCCTCTCGTTATGTTTAACGAGAGGAAAGTAACCTTTTATACATTCCTGCATTCATGTGACAAGCATGCTCTGTTTTTTTTGCGTGGGAGTCATTGGGATTTAAATCATAATCGTGTCATGCGGATTTGGTGGTAAGGTCTTTTGGGATTTAAAGTAGTGTTGGTAGTACAGAAATAATGCAACCTTAGTCACCTTACCTCTCTCCACGTAGTACGTTGGGTCCCACCAGTCAGAGGGTAAAACAAACAAATTAATAAGAAAAATTAAAAGCGCCAGCGGTGTATCTTACCTCACACATCTCGCTACTGCTCGTGAACACTGTCCAATTGATCCCTCTGTTCGTTCACGTACTATTTAAGAGAATCCTTATTATAACATGCACACAATTTTGGGCAATTGTATTCGACCTAAGTCAGTGTGCCACCGTATCTCATACTACTCCCTCCGTATAGGAGTAATAAGTCACGTTAGAAGGTGTAGCGGGACCAAGGTGCAAGCAGATTGGAGGAGAAGGAGAAACTTGACCGGTCCTTCCTCCAATCAAAGCCCTGATTTTTGTCTCTGAACGCAACAATCAATCACAACAACTAAGAGATGCCATTTTAGATACCATGCAGGGCCACGTATTAACTCGCATGCAAGCCGACTTTGATTTCTTGACTGATCAACGCATAGTTGTGCTCCATGCATTGCGTTTCCGGGGGAGATAACAAGGCAGAGTAAGAAGCGTTTGGTTATATTGCTAGGCTGGTCATAGTGGTGAGTAACTTGGACTAGTAACATGCATATGGATGGTAACATGCAAGTCTTCATTAATTGAGATATAGACTCATTTTACCTCGGCGTGTGTGTGTGTGTGTTTAACAGCATGTGTGTGTTAGAGAGAGCGTGTCAGGACCCCGATTCCAAGTCACACCGATCTAGCCGGTAACACCTCATATCACTTTGCGGCCTCACGCACAATATTCCCACGGGTGTCGCCTTACCATGGCCCGGGACCGTTTGCGCCTTTTGGCTCACGTATATGATAGTGTCGCTAGCATCCATATGACAGAGAACCCGGGCCGACATGGCTAGTCGTGAACCCAAAGCGGCACTAACCTATGGGGACAGGCATACATGAATCACATCGAGCATGTCGGTCAGCAGCGTGTGAATCCGAGCTGTAGCACAGGGCTAACAGGACTCCGGGAACCCGGGATGTAGCAGGCTAAGCAGGACTCCGGATGTCACCGTGTGACATTTCCCTGAAGGGACAGACACAGGAACGAAGTGAAACACATGCCGGCCAGTCAAGTGTCCTGAGCAGTAGTGCTGGGCTAACAGGACTCCGGTGAACCGGGCTGTAGCGGACTACTATGGCTCATGGAAGCACTAGACTACATTTCCCCATAAGAGAGGATGCCAAGGATAAACAACTAGATTGTCGGATCCCACACGTACCAAGCATTTCAATCATACACACAATATGCTCGATATGTGTAAATACAACATGGCATCACAACATAACTCTACAACTCAAGTATTTATTCATTAGGCTCCGAGGAGCGAGATATTACAAACATGGGTCTCTTGACCCAACAATCATAGCATACCAATCAAAGCACATGCGGAAGCTTAACATGTCTAAGTACAGACATCTACAAATGAAAAAGGCTAAGAAGCATGACTATCTACCAGATCCTGCCGAGGGCACAAGATCGTAGCTGAGGTATCAAGCTAAATATCGAAGTCCACACGGAACTACTAGCGAGACTGACGTCTCTCTGCAAAACATAAAATAGGAAAACGTGAGTACAAATGTACCCAGCAAGACTTACATCAGAACTATCTACATATGCATCAGTATCAATAAAGGGGGTGGTGGAGTTTAACTGCAGCAAGCCAGCTTTGACTCAGTGGCTAACCTGAACTACGACTGCAAGCAACTTTTTTGAGGTGGCGCACACGAGTCCACATATTCACCATTCAATACACCACTATGGATCCGCTCCCGTCTCCCTATGAGAAGGCCATCCATAGCACTCACACTTATCTTGTGAGTTTTAGAGTATCCACTTTCACTTGTCTATGAACTGTTATAGGCAACCCAGAAGTCCTTTACCGCGGACACGGCTATTCGAATAGATCATTTATAACCCTGCAGGGGTGTACTTCTTCACACACGCTCTCGCCACTTACCACCATGTACACGTCATGTAACTCGGCAACCTTCAAGCGGAAGCCTGGCGAGGGAGTCGGCCATGACCTGACTAACCACACAAGTCTCTAGTCCAAGTTTATCGCCTATTCGGGTTCCATCCGCGAGGAGATCCGGCCGGAGTTTTGCTCACAGCCCCAAACGATGTGTGCAGGGTTCCCGAGACACCAAACGGGCGCCCGGTACACCGTGCCACGGTGTATCTACCGCATCATAGCCCACCCTAGGGTCAGCGCTACGCACGGCCGCCAACACATATCCTACAAACACCAAAAACTAGTTGTAACTCCCGGACAGAGGGCAGGGGCAGTTAATAAGTCGAGAGGGTCCATTGGTTTCGGGCCCAATGCATGGTAGTAGCTGTTTCATGGATCACAAACACAGAACTCAGTTCCTGAGGATGGCTTCAATGAGACAACCCACCATGTACTCCTACATGGCCTCTCACCGCTACCTTTACCAAATCATGTTTACACACTTAGCTCACACACAGTAGGACATGTTCCTCACCCACTACTAGGAAAAGGCCTACTAATGGCGCACCAGTTTTGCCTACTAATGGCGCATCACTGGTGCGCCATTAGTATGACGCCACTAGTATTTATTACTAATGGCGCACCACCCACTATGCCATTAGTATACTTGGCATACTAATGGCGCACTCTGTAGTGATGCGCCATTAGTATGAATATTAGGGTTTATTTTTTTTACTTTTCTGATTTTTGCACAGGTTACAAAATATATTATTTGACTGAATATAGACAGTAGCACACAACAACAACAGATTCATCGAATACAATAGAAGATTAGTCTCCGAATACAATTCATCATATTAGTCTCCGAATTCAAAAGACCGAACAAAGATAAAACATTACAAGTCTCGAGACCGCGAGTATCGAGTTTTTCGGAAGAAATTCTAATCCTAAGAAGTCCTACTAATCATCATCATACAACTTCTACTCGTTATTCATAACAAGTCATACGATCATCATCTTGATAGTCATCGAACCAACCCTACTTAATTGTTCTTAGCACATGATCATCAGTATTAGGCAGGACCTAAATACCCTATTTAAGCTAAAATAGCATAAAACAATATAGACCCTGACTCTCCATTATGGAGAATGGAGAACATCCTGTCTCCAATTCTTGCGCTTCGCTTCCTTTTGCTTCCAAGAAGCTCCTTACGACTGTCCATACATTTTTTCCATCCTTTGATTTTCATGTCTCCACTTCTTTTAGAAATCTCGTATGGACAGTTGAGATTCGTAGGACGACATGGCTGTATGTTCAAAACATTAACACTACCTTTCTGATACATCATATGAGGCACACAATTCTCTAGGATTATCTATTGAAAAACATAGTAATAACTTCATAGTTAGCAATGATGTACTAGTTTTAGAAGTATGCAAAAGATGCACGGATGTCGTAATAGTATCTCCATGGTAGTTACCGTAGTTGAACACATGCACTAGTGGCACGTATTTACCATAATGTTGAGGAGTTTGACTGTGGATAGTGTAATTCTCAATGTCAGTACAAAATCCGACCAGATGATTTTTCTCCTTGTAAGTTGTTAATTCGGAGCCATCGGTGTAGTGGGTTTTGTCTACCATCTCCCGCACATTCTTTGAACAATAAAAATAAGCTGTCAATGGAAATAAGCTGTCAACTATTTTGAAATAAACAATATAAATTAGCTAATAACTATGTTTGAGAAACTCACATAGCGGTAGAACTGGAGGTGTATCAACAAGGACCCAAATGTCCATATTGTCTTGGTTGATGTCAGGATTACCAAGATCCATGGTGATAAGCATACCCTCATCAAAACCATACATCTTGCAAAATGCTTCCCAATTTTTGCAACCAAAATGGGTTACGCTCTCAGAATTATATAGATTTACTTCAAAGTCCACATCGTGATGAGTCCTTAGGTGAATTTTCTTTGTTTCAGAAATTTCATGGTCTTCAAAATCCATCCTCTCCAAGACATAGCGTCTTGCATGGCATGGGATAAGCTATACTTGAATTGTAAAAGATGAAAATTACACGTTGAAATAGTTGAAGTCATGCTTAATTATGAAAATAACACTTGTCGTAGTTGTGTACCGTTTCAACTTCGAAGGTCTCCTCGAGCTTAATGCTGAAGCACCGATCATTGTCCAGGTGAGGCATGTCGCACAGACCTCGATTGTCGTGGCACCAGTCGCACTCCGTCAGGAGACTTTCGTCGTCCGATGATGATGACGACATATCCTACGTTCATAATTAAAAACTACATCATTTAGGGTTTGTCGACACCGAGGCATCCTAAAAGCTGAGCTTTTATCATTTAGGGTTTGTCGACGCTGAGGCACCCTAAAAGCCTAAGCTTTCATCATTTAGGTTCTTATCGACACCGAGGCACCCTAAAAGCCAAGGTTTTATCATTTAGGGTCTGTCGACGTCGAGGCACCCTAAAAGCCTAAGCTTTCATCATTTAGGTTTTGTCGACGCGGATGCATGCATTAGTCACAAGTACCCCATATGTCCTATTTTTAGCAAAGTCATGCTAAAATTCACAGAAAATTTCGGCATGGCCTTTGCTAAAAATAGGACATATGGAGTACCCGAATTTGCCGGAACAGAAGTTAATCGACATTCCGGCAAACTCAAGGGCCTCTCGGGGTACCTGCAAATTCATCACGACACAATGGTCAGAGACAAAACCCAGCAAACTAGCAGGATGATCATCATCTTTAAAAGTCATTAATTGTCAAATACAGAAGAAGGAACAATTTATTTGTGACATAGTTGGCCCATACAGAAGAAGCAACACCCTGCACTAGCCTAAAAACAAGTGAAGTTTCACCCATATAAGAACGACTTTATAAAAACAGAGAAGTTGCTATGTTTTTCTACTGCTAGGAAAAACATCACTCATTGGAAATGAAAATCTCAGTACCAGCATTTTGAACTTTGAAATGAAATACAGTAGTAGTATTAGTAGTATATGGAGTAGTATCTTGTCTAGTAGTAGTATTAGTTGTATATGGAGTAGCAAGTTTTGCCTCAGAGACCGCAAAAGCTATGTTTTTTCTCAATTCAGATAGCTAAGTGGAAAACCACGTCAAGTCCTATTTTAATACTCTATTTCTCAATGCATGCAATTGGTTTCATCTGGACTACATCATAGAACCACCAATAAAGGACACTGAAAAAATATATAGAGATGCCTACGGTTCCTATCCTTGAGTAGCATGATTAGAGATGAGTAGATCTCCTAAAGGTGTCATAAGCACCTGCTGTTACTCTTGGAAGCAATGCAAACATGTAAAAGTTATTACTGTTGACAATACTACTCAAATATCCAACTATCAGGACACAAGGCATGATAATCCATCTAATCTAATGAAATCTGAACTCAACTTGATCATGGTTCATGCCCTCAGACACATCAGCACCTCAAGAATGCCATGACAAAAATGAAAAGGACCAAGACAATCACCACACAAGTGAAGAGAGAACTCGGGGCCTCTTTGACAAAAATGAAAAGGACCAATACAATGAAAAGGACCAGTGAGATGAAAAAACTAAGGTAAGGCGGGACATCAAAACGCAGAAGTGCATAACACAAGCTCACCGACATAGACACACATAACAGCCGCACAACAGCATAGAAATTAAACATGTGCAGAGATCACAATCAACAGAGGCATAACAGTAGAAATTACAGGTGTAGATTGCTCTGTTCAACAAACTTCCTATCAGTCCAACAATGTTTCTGAATCTAAACTTTTTCAGTTAACAGAACCTAAACCTGGCAATGTTCAGTTAATAGAAAGGGGGGAAGGGGAACCGGTGCAGCTCACCGAGAGGAAGACGATGGCGAGCTCGTGCGGGGATCGACGGTGAGGCCGCGGTGGCCGGAGGTGGAAGAATGCGCAGACGCCCTAGACGGTGGAGGCATCGGTGTCGTAGAGGTGCCGGAGACCTTGCCCTGTGAGACAGAGAAGGGGCCGTTAGCCCTGGCGCAGGCGGGGGCAAGGGGAGGAGGAGGAGGGGAAGGGGAGGAGGAGGGTCGGGGGGCGTACGGTGCTGCGTGGCTGCTCGGCGCCGACGGCGAGGAGGAAGGCGAAGACATTGAGGGTCGGGGCGGCGGGGGTGGGGGCGTAGGGGCGGTGGGGGCGGGGGTGGGGCGGGGGTGGAGTGGCGGGGTGGGCGGCGGCGGGCGGGCTCTGGAAGAGAACTTAGCTATAGGAAGCTGCGGCGCCATTAGAAATCTTTTTTTAAATAGCAATGGCGCACCACCAGGCCGTTGCGCCATTAGTATATTTATTATTATTATTTTTAATAAATGAATATGAATATGAAACAGTAATATTTTTATAAAAACAGTAAATATTGTTGTTTAACAACAATTGTAGTCTACAATTTTTTATAATTATTTTTTAGAAAATGAATATGAATATGAAACAGTAATAATTTTTTATAAAATAGTAATAATTTTTTAAAATATCATCAAATTTTATTTGAAAATATCATCGGTGGAGCGGGGGGAGGGTGCCGGGGGGTGCTCGGCGGCGAGGGGGATCTGGCGAGGGGGATAGCTATCGAGAGGGAGGGGGATCGAGATCAAGTGTCCTCATGAATATTCAATATTTTTTCATATGGAATATGAAAAAATATCATCAAATTTGAAAAAATATTCATGAATTCAAAAAGTGCCCATGAAATTTAAAAATATTCATGATATCAAAAAGTAAAAAAAAGTGCCCATTACTAGTTTAAACTAGTAATGGCGCACTATGCAACGGTGCGCCATTAGTAGTTTTGCAAAAAAGTAAAAAAAAATACAGTAGTGGCGCACTCTACGGCTGGTGCGCCATTAGTAGTTCTAACTACTAATGGCGCACTCTGCCCGGATGCGCCATTAGTATGTTTGAAAAAAGGAAAAAAAAACATTTTGTTACTAGTGGCGCACCGTGTGCCTGGTGCGCCATTAGTGTCTTCCACACTAATGGCGCACCAACAGATGGTGCGCCATTAGTATATAGTAATGGCACACCACATTTCTGGTGCGCCATTAGTGTCATTTCCATCTATAGCCCTTTTCCTAGTAGTGACCATTCCAATTCATTCCCGATGAATCAGACCCGACTCAACTCTAAGCAGTAGCAGGCATGACAAACAAGCATGAATGTGTAGGCACATCAGGGCTCAAACAACTCATACTCATGCTAGTGGGTTTCATCTATTTACTGTGGCAATGACAGGTCATGCAGAGGAAAAGGGGTTCAGCTTCCGCAGCATGTAATAGTTGAATCGTTGTTGTCCTAATGCAGTAAAAGAGAGCAGGAGCGAGAGAATGGGATTGTATCAGAATGAACAAGGGGGTTTTGCTTGCCTGGCACTTCTAAAGATAATATAGTTCTTCATCGGTGTCATCGATCACGTCATCGAACCACGTCTATCAAGAGGGGACAATTACCGGCAAGGGAACATAAACAACATTCAATTAATGCAATGCACAAGCGGATGAATGATATGACATATTAAGGTACTGAATTGACCTAATGCAATATCTAGCCAATCTAATTGAAGTGGAACTCAAACAAGATCAAATTCCAATTCCAAATGTTATTTCATAAGTTGCCCTAATCATAATTTGTCCTATTCAGTGAGGTTAACTTGTTCAAACATGCATGATCATGGCATAAACAGATTCTTCATATTTTTCTGATCATTTTTCATATATAACTTATTTCCATTGGAGTTATAGATTATTTTCTATGATTTTTACAAGTTTTAACTATTTTCTTGAATTTCCTGAATAAGATTAAATCCAGAAAAAGGAGTTACTGCGTCAGCATTGCGTCACTGTGACGTCAGGTGGTCAACGGGGGTGGTCTAGGTCAAACATGACTTGTGGGGCCTACTGGTCAGTGACACACCGCTGGCATGAGTCACTGACGTGTGGGGCCGGTCAAATGCCACGTCAGCAAGTCAAACTGACGTGTGGGACCAGCTGGGTTAATAACTAATCTAAATAGAACATTAAGTTAAACTAAACAAGCACTGGGCCCACATTGTAGTGGCTCTAGGGAGTTTTAGCAGGGTCATTAGCACTAATTACGCCAGCGCCACGTCAGCTCGCCGGAGCTTAACGGCGGCGACCAAATACGTGGCGGGGGTTCGCCGGAGTTGCTTGGGTTTCTCGTGCAGGTCACCGTTTAGCCCACTGGGGCACCAGGAGGAAGCCCTCGCTCGACCGCATCGAGCAGAGGCAGCAGCAGGGCGTAGGGTGGCCGGAGCTCACCGAAGTAGAGCTCGCGGCGGCGCCGGAGTTCGGGCGGAGAGGGAAAGAGGGCTACGGTGCACGGCAGGGCGAGGGAGTGCGTGCATTACGCTCCTGAGGACGCACTGAGTGCGGTGGTGCGCTCGAACGCATGCTTGGACGGCCGTAGCCACGACGGCGACATGGCCGGCAGCAAGGAGCGCTCGGGCTCGAAGGGGGCGGTGGCTACGCGGCGTAATCGAGCACAGGAAGTAGAGGGCTAGGTAGAGGAGCTCATGGCGGATCCAGAGAGCTGGTCGGCGACCTTGGGGAAGCGCGGATGGCGGCGAATGACGGTGGCGATCTCCGGTGGCCGAGGTTGAAGAAGGCGACGCCGAGGACGAAGCAGGGCTTCCCGGCTCGCTTGGCTCGGTGCAGAAGGCGTAGGCGACAATGGCGGAGCTTCCACACAACACGGGAAGGCCAGAGGAGGTCGGGGAGCGTGGTGGTTCACGGCGGCGCTTCCATGGCCGCGTCGGCCGTCGCGGGAGAGAGCGAGGGAGAGGAGGGGAGAGTGAGCTGCGAGAGAGGGGAAGGACCAGGGGGGCTCGGGCGTTTCCAAGCGCGTCGGATCGGAGTGGGGAAGAAGCAGGAGGTGGTTTCGCTTGCTGTGCGTGCGCCACGCCGTCGTCCTCCTGGCAAAGGAAGGAGATGACTGGTGCCTGGCTCTGGTGGGCTGGGCCGTGCTGGGCCGTGTCAGGTGAGCGCCAGGTGAGCTCTTCTCTCTCTCTTTTCTAATTCTTTCTGTTTTGCATTTTCTGTAATTTGTTTTGATTTAGTTTTAGACACTAAATCATTTTTGTTGCTTCTGATAATTCTTGTAGGGACTAGTTGGATTATTCCAAAGCCCTTCACCAAAGATCAGAATTATTGGACATATATTAATTAATTAATAAATACATGTCCAATGCAAATAGTTATTGATTTAATTCAAAGTCCCAAAATAAATATCTCTGAAATTCCAAAAATATTGTTCTAAGTTTTACCTGTGGCCAATATTTTCAGAGACTAAGAGGAACATTTTCTTGGACTTCTTTGAAAAGATTTTAATGTTGATTATTTTTGAAGTGATTTATGAGGGTTTCAACTAACCTCAATTCAACTTTTAGAATTTAGACATGATGCATGATGCTCACTCAGGTAATTAGCTATGAGCAAATTCTAGGGCTGTGACAACTCACCCCCACTAAACAAGAATCTCGTCCCGAGATTCAAGACGTGAGGTAAGAAGACAGAGGGAACACCAATAAAGAATCTTCACAATCCGATTGCCCTTCTCGAAGATGTTGATTCATTGCATCATGTCGATCTTGACATCCTCGCTTTTGAGATCTTCATCCACGCAATGACGACAGAAAAAAAAACTCAACTAGGATTGATCTTCTCGAAGATCGAGCTAAACAATATCAACTCGTGGAATGAGATGTTGAAACATCTCGAGTTGAGACACAAAACACATCGAGAGGGATGGAATAACAATGACAGGGTTTGATTTGGTGGGCAACAATTCCACGCCTAAATAGATGGTGAGGGGGTTTCAAAGTAGCGAGAAGTTATGTTGCCCATAATACCATAACGAGGCACCTTAGTGAAGGTGACTCGTAGAGCTATTCCCTTAAGTGGCAAAAAGAATTACTTTTGATATCTAGATCATTGAAACTCTTTATACCAGCCTAAGGAAATTCACAACAATCGCTTGGCGGAGTAAGAAGGGATGGCATACCCAGACTAGAATGGATGATGTGGACTACCTTGTTGAAGACAGTGCAATGGATGATTTTGCTTGCACGTGCTCTCAAGAACTTGAGCATTTCCATATTCATCAAGGTTTTACCAACATCCGTGGCACGGATCCTGGCAACACAACATACTACCATGATGACTAGTGATGGATGATGCGGATACAAAGGAAGATAACACCTTCTCAGACTTCCCCTTACCGAGGCTAAGGAAATAGAATCTGGATGATCGACCGAGGGACATTTAGCACTCCGCTTCTAATGTTCTCCTTGATGTCCTAGCATAGTCCATTCATATATATGGTTTGATATCTAGAACATCAAGTGAAAGGTTGGACTTTGGGAACACAAAAAAATCCATAAGGAACAACTATTTGGAATAAATTCTACGAGATCCTTATGGGGAGGTGGCCAACTTTCTCAATCAAGATACTACAATAATAAGTCTTCCGATTGGGTGTGTTGGCCACAACATCCACTTTACTGGGTTACAGAGACACCAATATTACAGTCCTTGAGAAACGTTCCGACCACCATATCTGCCTAGGAATCAGACCTGGTTGGTGTCAGGATAATCCAGACTCATCGGTCTAGAAAGAAAAATGAAAGTTTGCAACACAAATTGACGAGATGATGTTGCAGATTCTCGGGGAATGAACTATGATAGTAAGCTCCAAAACATGAGCCGGTTCTGCCACAAGCATGTGAACACGATGTCCTAGACAAGCATGGCCACCTAGTAGTCTTACAACGAAACACTACCGAGTTCAAGAGGGAACCATCAACGAGGATATCGAAGTCCTTTCGTAAGTCTAGCTCTTAAGAAGAAACTTCTTCTCCTTGAACAAACCAATCAGTGGCTTAGTGTGCTAGGGACACATATGGAGTGGAGGTAATTAATGTACCAAACCATAGAATACTTCGCACGTATGCATGACCGATTTGGGATGATTCCAAGGGAAAAAAACAAAACTTCCTCAAATTCATGGTGGCAACTTACACCTAATGCACGTGAATTCGAGGAAGTCACTTCTTCCATCCAGGCATAAGCTTCATGAATGGAAAATGAAAGCATTGCTTACAAAGTTTCCAATACTAAGTTAGATGTTCAACATGAATCATGGGTGAGACAACATGCTGCTGATGGTCTCAACAGCAACTCATCGAAATTTCCATATCACTGGACTTCCACCATCATGTGAACACGGTGGTAGCATTGGTCAGACCAAAGGCTGTAATGGTGTATGCTCGAGGGATCAACCACGAGTAAAACAACACTACGAACATCGTTGGTTCTGATTTGACTTGATGATAGCCCATACTCAAGTCAAAGTTTTGACAAGGCAATAGATCCAACAACTGATCACGAGGACCAAGCAACGGAGATATCATCTTTTTTTCAACACACACACACACAAAAAGATATCCCTTAACATGAACTAAGTCAGACAAGCTTTTATCTTCCTACTCTCCAAGTTGTTGTTCAGCTTAACCAACTAGCTCAGGGGTATCCAACACAGATTCTTGGAGAAGGGGTGGTTTACAAGAAACCAACTTGATCACGAGCTCAACATAACATTCAGGGGACAACCAGGTAATACTTCCGAGAAGATCTTCAGAAAATCACGAACCACCGATATGTTATTAGGCTCGAGAACAACCTTGCATTTCAGGGCAAGATGATATGATCAAAAGAGTGAGGGATTGACATAATCCTAACTCATTGATCGAGGAGTGCACCAGAAATAAGGACTAGATAGCATGATCAATCTTAGGATGATGATTTAATAACCAACACGCTAAGAATGGGAATATTGTCCATTAACTACCAAGCAATGGAATTGCTAGGAGTATTGATTTCACACATCACGACTCACTTACCAGCATTCCGGTTACAATAACACGGGAGCCGAGGAATGAACAATGATGGCAAGAAGTATCACTGCGTCAAAAATTCATAAGAGATGGTGCAATTCCTATGATATTCTTGGCATGAATAGGGTAGAACTCCAAGGTAGAACAGAACAAAAGCTGGATTGGCATTTTGATCTACGGGATACAACTACTTTGACCCAATCCTAGATATGGATGAGGTACTGGAGTTTGTTTCTCCTAGTCATTCTGGAATAGAATGGCTTGACGGACCACAATAATAATAGGCATCGATGAACACAAATGCACACATACTCTTGGCTATCAACTGATAGAAGATGGTCGGGATACAACTGAAGAGGAACAACTCGAGGAACATATAATTTTCTAAGTTGTGGATGCATAGATTAGTATGTCGAGCAAAGCTCAACATTTCTTCCAGACAACCCATGCAGAAAGGTAGGATTGGAAGATTCACAATGCAGAATGGAGAACTCATCAAGAGCACTCTGGTTGTGATCTTTTGATCCAACAAACTTCTGCCATAAGTGGTTCATAGTATTTGGAAGAAGGAAATACCACGGACCTCGAGGACTATCGCAAAGGTTACTAACATCCTAAAGGAACTAGCAACACTATCAACATGAGATAAGTAGGGTGAATCTCGGGTTCAAGAACCCATGAATAGAATACCTACCACTACATGGCATCACGGGATGCTTTCGAGAATGGTGGCCAGAATCATCACACCGGAACACAAAACATGGCCAGATTACTAGGTGACTCCCTAAAACACCTAGGGTCATAGTAATAGCTCCAACATATATGTTGAGGCAACAGAGTACCTCAACTCACCGATTAGTGTGATTAATCTGGCCCAATTGGACATCAGGAATAGGAGGAAGGGGTTTGCAAATGCATCAGACTACTTAGAAACTTGGGATGACTTGGACAGCATAACGGCTGTAAATGCTCAAAAAGATTTGAGACATCCTGCAAAATGGTGGCATAACCACTCAACATCACAATATCAATGTTCCGAGACCAATTATGAACACACGGAAGTACTAGAAACTGAACTGCGGCACGAATACATCAATCCTATAAGTCAACAGGTTAGTAACACGTCATCCAGATAGATAGATGAGAAGGCCTAGTTTCTTAACCCCGTAGAAAAGAAGAGTTTGACTCAGATCAGAAGGGCATAAGGTAAAGGAGTAAAACGAGCCTTACGTTCCCTTCCACAATCAATTCCCTTATATAACTAAAGCAGTTGTAGACTCAACTTCGACCAGTTTGGCTTGGTAATCCTACAGGCAGTCAGGCTCTGATACCAAAGCTGTCAGGACCCTGATTCCAAGTCACATCGATCTAGCCGGTAACACCTCATATCACTTTGCGGCCTCACGCATGGTATTCCCACGGGTGTCGCCTTACCATGGCCCGGGACCATTTGCGCCTTTTGGCTCACTTATATGATAGTGTCGCTAGCATCCATATGACAGAGAACCCGGGCCGACATGGCTAGTCGTGAACCCAAAGCGGCACTAACCTATGGGGACATGCATACATGAATCACATCGAGCATGTCGGTCAGCAGCGTGTGAATCCGGGCTGTAGCACTGGGCTAACAGGACTCCGGGAACCCGGGCTGTAGCAGGCTAAGCAGGACTCCGGGTGTCACCCCGTGACATTTCCCCGAAGGGACAGACACAGAAATGAAGTGAAACACATGCCGACCAGTCAAGTGTCCTGAGCAGTAGTGCTGGGCTAACAGGACTTCGGTGAACCGGGCTGTAGCGGACTACTATGGCTCATGGAAGCACTAGACTATATTTCCCCATAAGAGAGGCTGCCAAGGATAAACAACTAGATTGTCGGATCCCACACTTACCAAGCATTTCAATCATACACACAATATGCTCGATATGCGTAAATACAACATGGCATCACAACATAACTCTACAACTCAAGTATTTATTCATTAGGCTCCGAGGAGCGAGATATTACAAACATGGGTCTCATGACCAAACAATCATAGCATACCAATCAAAGCACATGCGGAAGCTTAACATGTCTGAGTATAGACATCTACAAATGAAAAAGGCTAAGAAGCCTGACTATCTACCAGATCCTACCGAGGGCACAAGATCGTAGCTGAGGTATCAAGCTTAACGTCGAAGTCCACACGGAACTACTAGCGAGACTGACGTCTCTCTACAAAACATAAAATAGGAAAATGTGAGTACAAATGTACCCAGCAAGACTTACATCAGAACTATCTACATATGCATCGGTATCAATAAAGGGGGTGGTGGAGTTTAACTGCAGCAAGCCAGCTTTGACTCAGTGACTAACCTGAACTACGACTGCAAGCAACTCTTTTGAGGTGGCGCACACGAGTCCACATATTCACCATTGAATACACCACTACGGATCCGCTTCCGTCTCCCTACGAGAAGGCCATCCATAGCACTCACATTTATCTTGCGAGTTTTAGAGTATCCACTTTCACTTGTCTATGAACTGTTATAGGCAACCCAAAAGTCCTTTACTGCGGACATGGCTATTTGAATAGATCATTTATAACCCTGCAGGGGTGTACTTCTTCACACACGCTCTCGCCACTTACCACCATGTACACATCGTGTAACTCGGCAACCTTCAAGTGGAAGCCTGGTGAGGGAGTCGGCCATGACCTGACTAACCACACAAGTCTCTAGTCCAGGTTTATCGCCTATTCGGGATCCATCCGCGAGGAGATCCGGCCGGAGTTTCGCTCACAGCCCCAAACGATGTGTGCAGGGTTCCCGAGACACCAAACAGGCGCCCGGTACACCGTGCCATGGTGTATCTACCGCATCATAGCCCACCCCTAGGGTGAGCACTACGCACGGCCGCCAACACATATCCTACAAACACCAGAAACTAGTTGCAAGTCCTGGACAGAGGGCAAGGGCAGTTAATAAGTTGAGAGGGTCCATTGGTTTCGGGCCCAATGTGTGGTAGTAGCTGTTTCATGGATCAGAAACACAGAACTCAGTTCCTGAGGACAGCTTCAAAGAGACAACCCACCATGTACTCCTACATGGCCTCTCACCGCTACCTTTACCAAATCATGTTCACACACTTAGCTCACACAGTAGGACATGTTCATCACCATTCTAATTCATTCCCAATGAATCAGACCTGACTCAACTCTAAGTAGTAGCAGGCATGACAAACAAGCATGAATGAGTAGGCACATCAGGGCTCAAACAACTCCTACTCATGCTAGTGGGTTTCATCTATTTACTGTGGCAATGACAGGTCATGCAGAGGAAAAGGGGTTCAGCTACCGCAGCATGTAACAGTTGAATCGTTGTTGTCCTAATGCAGTAAAAGAGAGCAAGAGCAAGAGAATGGGATTGTATCGGAATGAACAAGGGGGTTTTGCTTGCCTGGCTCTTCTGAAGATAATATAGTTCTTCATCGGTGTCATCGATCACATTGTCGGAACCACGTCTATCGAGAGGGGACAATTACCAACAAGGGAACATAAACAACATTCAATTAATGCAATGCACAAGCAGATGAATGATATGACATATTAAGGTACTGAATTTACCTAATGCAATATCTAGCCAATCTAATTGAAGTGGAACTAAAACAAGATCAAATTCCAATTCCAAATGTTATTTCATAAGTTGCCCTAATCATAATTTGTCCTATTCAGTGAGGTTAACTTGTTCAAACATGCATGATCATGGCATAAATTGATTCTTCATATTTTTCTGATCATTTTTCATATATAACTTATTTCTGTTGGAGTTATAGATTATTTTCTATGATTTTTGCAGGTTTTACCTATTTTCTGGAATTTCCTGAATAAGAATAAATCCAGAAAAAGGAGTTACTGCGTCAGCACTGCGTCACTGTGACGTCAGCTGGTCAACGGGGGTGGTCCAGGTCAAACCTGGCCTGTGGGGCCTATTGGTCAGTGACACACTGCTGGCATGAGTCACTGACGTGTGGGGCTGGTCAAAGGCCACGTCAGCAAGTCAAACTGACGTGTGGGACCAGCTGGGTTAATAACTAATCTAAACAGAACATTAAGTTAAACTAAATAGGCACTAGGCCCACATGGCAGGGGTTCTAGGGAGTTTTAGCAGGGTCATTAGCACTAATTAAGCCAGCGCCACATCAGCTCGCCGGAGCTTGGCCGGCGGCGACCAAATACGCGGCGGGGTTTCGCCGGAGTTGCTCGGGTTTCTCGTGCGGGTCACCATTTGGCGCACTGGGGAGACCAGGAGGAAGCCCTCGCTCGGCCGCATCAAGCAGAGGCAGCAGCAGGGCACAGGGTGGCCGAAGCTCGCCGGAGCAGAGCTCGCGGCGGCGCTGGAGTTCGGGCAGAGAGGGAAAGAGGGCTACGGTGCACGGCAGGGCGAGGGAGTGCGTGCGTTAGGCTCCTGAGGACGCACTGAGTGCGGTGGTGTGCTCAAACGCGTGCTTGCACGGCCGTAGCCATGACGGCGACATGGCCGGCGGCGAGCAGCACTCGGGCTTGAAGAGGGCGGTGGCTACGCGGCGTAATCGAGCACGGGAAGTAGAGGGCTAGGTAGAGGAGCTCACGGCGGATCCAGAGAGCTGGCCGGTGACCTTGGGGAAGCGCGGATGGCGGCGAACGACGGTGGCGATCTCCGGTGGCCGAGGTTGAAAAAGACGATGCCGAGGATGAAGCAGGGCTTCCCGGCTCACTTGGCTGAGCTTCCACGCAACACGGGAAGTCGAGAGGGGTCGGGGAGCGCGGTGGTTCACGGCGATGCTTCCATGGCCGTGTCGGCCGTCGTGGGAGAGAGCGAGGAAGAGGAGGGGAGAGTGAGCTGCGAGAGAGGGGAAGGACTGGGGGGGCTCGGGCGTTTCCAAGCGCGTTGGATCGGAGTGGGGAGGAAGCAGGAGGTGGCTTTGCCTCCTGTGCGTGTGCCACGCCGTCGTCCTCCTGGCAAAGGAAGGAGACGACTGGCGCCTGGCTCTGGTGGGCTGGGCCGTGCTGGGCCGTGTCAGGTGAGCGCCAGGTGAGCTCTTCTCTCTCTCTCTCTTTTCTAATTCTTTCTGTTTTGCATTTTCTGTAATTTGTTTTGATTTAGTTTTAGACACTAAATCATTTTTGTTGCTTCTGATAATTCTTGTAGGGACTAGATGGATTATTCCAAAGCCCTTCACCAAAGATCAGAATTATTGGACATATATTAATTAATAAATAAATATATATCCAATACAAATAGTTATTGATTTAATTCAAAGGCCCAAAATAAATATCTCTGAGATTCCAAAAATATTGTTTTAAGTTTTACCTCTTGCCAATATTTTCAGAGACTAAGAGGAACATTTTCTTGGACTTCTTTGAAAAGATTTTAATGTTGATTATTTTTGAAGTGATTTATGAGGGTTTCAACTAACCTCAATTCAACTTTCAGAATTTAGACATGATGCATGATGCTCACTCAGGTAATTAGCTACAAGAAAATTCTAGGGCTGTGACAGAGCGACACATCGACCTACTCCTACAAAGAGATGGTGTGTAGTGTAAGATTTAGCCGCGAGATTCGGTGCATCCTCTCGTTTTCAGGCGTCCGATCGGGACAGGCGGACAGCTGCCACGCCCGCTCCTGACCTGCCTGGCCCACCCAAAGCCCCTCCATCGCCAGCGCGTGCTTTCCGCCCGAAACGGTCATTGCCGCTCCAAAGAATTGGTGCTGCATTCATGACCGGGCAGAGCGGACGGGACCTCTCACTGGCGCCTGCGTTGAAGGGAGAAGCGGATTCAAGAGTGATGGTTGCTTCATCCGTCCAACTTACTGCTGGGTCTATGTGATTTGACAGCTCATTGGTAATTATTACTGAGGTGGTACGACTGCTGGATGTCCCACACTTTCGACAAAAGGAGGTACTTTCTTACAGCGGAGAAGTGCAAAAGCAGTGAAAACACGCAAGCTCAGTGATTACATGGGCCATCTCACACTGTCATCATAATTTCTTGACACCGTGCGACACCTAACTCTCTACATCGTACTGTACTAGTATAGTACCTACTATAATTTCTCAACGAGATAAATTTTTACAATGCTATGAAGCTTCCAGCTTCTGTTTCATGTATCTTGCGTCCAAGGTTGCCCGTTGCAACATTTCATCAAATACAAAGGAGACTAACATGCATAATATTGCATCTCAATGATTGACAGATCATAGCCAATATGTACTCCCTCCATTCCAACAACTTAATACAAACTTTAGTACAAAGTTGTACTACTACTAAAGTTGACACTTATTTTGGAACAGAGACGGCTAAAGAAAAAAAACGATCCATGTAGTCCCTAGCCCTTGAACCGTAAACCGTAACCAGGCTTTAATTTGCTGGCAACGTTGGAGCTTTTGAAGAAATGAAGTTTGCCACCCTTTGAACATCGGATCATTTTGTCCAGTTTCACCAAAATCAGATGAGCATCCGTGTGGAAAAGAAATTGAAGAAGCGTGATTAGAATAAGATTACTGGGACTAATTGATGAGACATAAACTCATCACAAATATAGTTCGTAGAAGCCAGTAGAGTTATGTGCACGGCAAAGAAGTAGAGAAATATCCGCATGGAGAGTGATTTGGGCAGCTAGAGCAGTGGTGCAAGTCGGCTTTAAAGTAAGTTGTACCTGAGGAATGTCGGGACGTAGCTCAGCCTAGAAGAGGGCGGCGGGAGGCAGCAACTGCCCACGTCATGGCAGTGAGCAAAGGACGAAGGCAACCTCACTGGCTTTGTGAGAGAGAACGACAGGGACCCCTAATCGGGACGTGCCGACAGTGCCTCCATATGAACCTATTTATATTGCGTATGTGTCACTGAAGAATTTTTTTATAAATGATGCGGCACCGTTCATGCGTGGTTCCCGACCCTCCATTATTTATAAGTGAGTAACTACTACTAGACGCGTCAAATTATCACGTGGGCTGCATCATCTTATAGAAATGAGCTCCACCGTGTCACGTGTGTGGTTGGGGAAGACGCGGAAGATGCAAAGAGTGCTACTAGTACACTACGTGCGTGGGTGCGTGCACCTCTTCTCTTCGAGCATGGTTATTAAAAGTATAGCCCACTATAGTACTACCATGCGGTTATTATATATGGGCAAAGAGTATAAGCAGTGATAATGACTAATAAGCCATGAAATCACGAGGCCCACCTTTCTCTATGTTTGACCGAGGAAGCAGCCATCATTTCACTCCTTGTTGAATATCCATCCGCTGCTACCTCTGCGAATAAACAAAAATCCGCTTCTACCTTCGTAGCATGGTTAATAATATAGCCATGTCAATCACGGCGTAGAAATATCATTCACTGATACAATAGATCTGGATCTAAGGCTGGTGATTTTTTTCTTTGTCTCTTTCTCTTTTTGTCTCATTTACTCATTTTACATAGGAGCACGTGTAGAGGATCGCTATTCCTTTCGATGGGACTTCTTCATGGGGTTTAAGACTAAGCTTGGTCATAGTGGGGAGTAACTTAGACTAGTAACATGCTTTTGTAACATAATGGGTAGTAACATATAGATGTTAACATACAAACCTTCATTAATTGAGACATAGACTCATTTTACCTTAGGGTGTGTTATGTTACAGTAACATATTATGTTACCACAAGCATCTCTTCCCTCATTGACTCCATGCCACATAAGCAAATTTGTCTTGGGATGTGTCATGTTACTACATAAGTTACTCCCACTATGACTAGCCTAAGCAGCTCCGAATTATGCCCGCTGCCCACCACTCTGAATCGTGCCATCTATGATAGGGAGTAGTCCCATTGCAACAATGAGGTCCACTAGGTCTAGCACGTCCTGTAAGAAGAGGCTGTCATGCAAAACATACATCTTGTTGCCTTCTTCCTCGTATAGTACGTACCACTGGTACGCACTACTAGTACTACTACTACTACTCGTTCTCCTATAAACCTTGCGGTTGGCATCTCCAAAATATTAACCTTGTGATTGGATCTTCGTCTCTTCGGGAAGTCAAACAATAATGGTACTATAGTATATATCATTCTAGCTATATGAAACTGAATGAATTTCTGCACATCCACCACGTGGGCGAGGGATAGTGCGTACTATTACGTCTGTTTCAATATTGACTACATACGGAGCAAAATGAGTGAATCTACACTCTAAAATACGTCTATATACATCAGTGTTTGGAGTATGTACTAGTAGTTCATATTGATATCTACTAAATGACATATATTCCAAACAATATAATAATCTCTCTAACCAAGGCAGGGATGAGGAGTAAACGGAGGGAGTAGTAAAATTTTCTCCTCGTCCTGCGAGCCACCGCGTGCGTGGGCGAGGGAGCGGCCGTAAGACATAGTAAGCAAGCTTCACCTCGTCCTGTGAGCCACCATGCCCGTGGGCGAGGGAGACGGTGTAATAAGAAAGCTTCTCCTCGTTCTGTGTGTTGATGGGACACATCAAAAGTAATACGCACAGAGCATCCCGAGTGTATAGAGCATTGCCTCTAAGGTAGGCCCCACATGGTTTGCCCCTTTTTAACATAACGCGTCAAGTCACAATTTGTTTGTTCACCCATGGTAGACGATCCTCCATCAAGTCGACAACCAGTACATGTGTCAAATTACCATGTGGTCTGCCTTTTCGTACAGAAATGAGCTCCACCGTGCACCCACGCGGGTGTGGCTGGGAAAGAGACGAGAGTACATGCGCCATGCGTGCACCTGTTCTCTTCATGCACGTCCCCCACATACGTGGGTGTGTGTGAGAGAGATACAAACCTAGAGAGATGGCGTGTGCGTTCGTGAGTGTTTTTTTGTTTGGGGGGTGATTTCATGAATGTATTTGTGGGAATATGTGTCGATGAAATCTCAAACAAAAATTTGACACATGCAATGTGTGTGAAATAGAGGCCTATCGATGTCATATATAGAGGGGGCGATCTACGAGAAGAGATGGAGGGGTCATAGATATTAATAGAGTCGAAGAGAGGATCAAGTTGGTGGGTGCGAGATCGATGAAGAGAGCCATCGAAATTGTGTGTGTGCAAGTCAAAGATATAGGGCGACTGACCTATCGGAACGTCGGAGGGAACATGGAAAGTTTGTGTGTGGCAGGGAGACATGACTAGAGTGATCGATGTATCGGTGTGTGATGGGGGAGGAGAGGGGAGGCAGAGGCCTAACTAGAGAGGTAGAACGACTCATATATGTGTTGAGAAGGAGAGACCCAGCTATGTCTTGAGGGACATCAGTCGACATCCATACATAACTGAAGGACGGGAAATAGGTTGGGACAGATAGAGAGAGAGGGGAGGGAGAGAGGTAGAGTGCTGGATGGGTGATGGAGTTGCTTCTCGAAGATGGTGGGAGAGACCTACTAGAGAAACTAAGGGTAGAACTGCAATATTATCAATAAGAGTGTGGATGTGTTTCTGTGTGTGCCTGTGCGTGATAGATGTGTCGGGACGCATGCATGGATGATGAAGGGGAACCATGTGTTTGGTAACCAAACCTAACTAGATCGGTAGATCCATTGTTGTTTGTCGGGGGAAGGGAGAGACATAACTAATGAGGTATATCGATCGACGCGTGGGGAAAAACGAGTTATAAGGACCTAGCTAGCTATATGTATAGCGGGAGATCGGTCGATGTACATCCATTTGTTAGAGGCAAATAAGGCCCAGGGAGACGGATAGACAGAGAGAATGGATCTAGGAGGTGGTGCGAGATGCCGAGCTACTAACTAGATAGGGGGAGGAGGGTGCGATTGTGAGATTGATGAAAAGAGGGGCGAGAGTTTACATGTGTGTGGGACCGTATGAGAGACACGAGGCATGGACACAGAAATGAGGAGATGGAAGGTGCGTGTGTATGTTGTAGGCAGACATCGATGGAGAGGTTTATCGATCGGTGTGTGTCGGGAAGGAGTTGTGGAGACTATGGGAGAACGACCTAAAGAAAGAAAAAAAAGAATGTGCGTGATGGATAGAATGCTGAGGGAGGGGGGCGTGTGCACTCATGAGTGAAAGTTAGTGCTAGCTACAAAGGTTAGAGGATTGTGTGGGTGTAAGAGACTAACAAATATGATAATTTGATATGAAAGTGGATTCATATATTTGAATAGGATATCATAGTGTTATAAACATATGCATGCATGAATATAGCGGTGATACGCGTGCTGTGGTTTTGCACATGTTATACCATAACATGATAATGCATGGCGTTTGCAACTCACAGCTAAATGTCGAACAATCTAAACCATACTATACATCGAACAATCTCACATTTTGTTTGAATTTGTGATAATGTGTTGTGTTTGCAGCTTACAACTAAATATCGAACAATCGGAACAATATTATATATCGAACTATCTCATATTTTATTTGAATTTGTGGTAATGTGTGGCGTTTGCATCCCACATCTAAATACTTGTACGAGTAGGGGGCGGGGCACCATACATTATGTGATAAACACATTATACATATGAGACATGGTTTAGATTATGAGGATCTAGCTAGAGCTTGAAATGTACTATGATTTGAAATCAACATAAAGTGGATTCAAACAATCGAGTTCGAGTTCATATAGTACACATAGTTCATATCTAACTCGACAGTAATCATGTGGTGTGCTATGAAGATAATACACAAATGATGGTTTAACTTGACAATAATGATGATTTTAATCTTATTAAAATAGAGAAACAAATTCAAATTGTCTAACTTCACAACAATCATTATTGCAGATCTTATTCAAATAGAGAAACGAATTCAAATGGTTTGACTTCACAACAATCATTATTGCAGATCTTATTCAAATAGAGAAACAAATTCAAATTTAGTTCATATTTAAGCGGTAGTATATACGTTTGGAATGCACTAAAACGTTCATTTGAGCAGTCGGTTGCATGCATTATACACGTAGCGAAATATTTTAATTGAACATAACATGAATTCAAAGTTTTGAATGGCATTTGTAGTGCGAATTCATTTGGTACAGTACACGAGACTAGACTCTCTTGTGTGGTGCGAATTGATTTATTTATTTTTTTCATCGACGGAAGTGCGAAATGATTTGGTACAATACACGTTAGGCTTGTCCGGAAATTTCAACCCGTGTCTTATTACCCTGAAATATTTAAGACACTTCTTTGTCTTGTTGTGCTCCGAAAACTCCCTCCATCTCAAGCCGCGCCTTGCTATCCCAAAATTATAGCACGCGCGAAAACTCCCACCTCCTTCGAAATCCCGACACGTGAAATGCCCGTGATACCCCTGAACCGAAAGAGCCGCCTAGCACAAATCGGTGGGGGTACTTCTGTAACTTACACCACATTCGGACAAGCGTGTCCCTAAGCCATGGTTCCCCACTTCCATCACATCAGCCCACCCATTCGTACATCGAGGTCGTGAAAACCTGCGAAGCCTCACATGCTCCTCCGTCCTCCACTCAGCGGGAGCCTCTTCCCCGATGACATCACCCACAGCAACACCTCGACGTCCCTCATCCACCGTACCAGATGAGGATCCATCGTCGATCTCGTCGTCCTGCGGGTTCAGCCACCCCGTCCTCCACCTCCAAGATGCTGCCTCGACGTTCCCCTCATCTTTCGCGCCACCTCCATTCCCACACCGCCGTCTTCATCTGCACCACCGGAAGAGCAGCATCATCACCGTTTCCTCGGATGAAGCAAGGCCTAATCGGCACCACCAAAGAGGTTGTACACTAATCGCCGCATTTTCTTCTTGATTCGATCTCACGGTGCTATCGTCGCTTGGTCCTGAGCCGACATGGCGCGGCTCCATCCACGGCAGCGTCGCCGGCCACTTCCTCCATGGTGTCGCTCCCTCGGCGGCGACGTCCACATCAGTAGGAGTTGCTTCTTTAGCTCTCGCTCGCGCTACTGCTCTGCTCCTGCTCTTGGTCCCCTGCCTGGTCTGCTCTTGCTCTTTCTCGCATTGCTGCTCTCGCTCTTGCTCTTGCTTGCGATGCTGCTCCAATTTGGCTACACTACAGTCGACTGAATCGACTTTTGGGTCAGTCGATATTCAGGGGGTGGGGGTGGCTCATCGGAGTTAAGGAAGAACCAGCCGCAGCGGGGAGGGGGGCTCGCCGGAGAGGTACCCCACTATCTATCTTAGGGTTCAGGGTGGGGGCGGTGGTCGCCGGCGGTAGTGGGGCGGTGGCGTGGGGATTGCCTGAGAAAAAGCTGGGCACGCGGGGCCTAGAGGGATGGCTGGGCGGCGGCAGACCAGTGGTGGGGAGTGATTTCAGGGCGGGCGGGGCGGCGCACCGCCGGCCACGGGCGGCGGGGGGCGGCGGTTTGGCCGGTGGTGTTAGTCAACTGATGCTGCTACAGGACCAGCTGCCCCGGCTCTCGCACGCATTGCTGCTACTGCTTTTCTACTACTAGTGCATTCAGTTTCGATAGTAAAATTCAGTTTTGACAGCAAAATTCAGTTTCGACAGTTAAGTTCAGTTTCGAAAGTTAAATTCAGTTTCGATAGTTAAGTTCAGAGATGAGCGGCTGATGTATTTTACATCTAGCACTTTGTGGTTATGTATTTTTACGTCATCTATTGGAGATGCTATTACAATTCCACTCAGGTTAACATTGTCTCTCTTGTCTTGCTTCAGCCTCGTCGTCGTACAACTCACCGGAGCTGCTCCAATGACGAAACCCTCCATCACAGCAGAGCAGTACCCCGTGCTCCATCTCAAGATGCCTAAGATGTTCTTCCCCTCCTCCGACAGCCAAGTCAGCCGAATCATCCTCACCGAGCAGCCCAATCACGCTGAGATCGACATGGCTTCGCCAAAGAGGTTGTACACTTGTTGCATCTCTTTTTTACTCTACATGTTATATATATTGTCCACTGAGCACACGTGGTAACGTGAAATATGATTAGTTTCTCCTACTATATGACAAGTAGTGAGGTACCAGGCAACTTAGCTATCCGTGATGGACTCTCTTGAACGCCACGCGTTTGAGTTGTGCATTTCTTGATGGGCCTGAGAGTTGAGCTAGTAGGGCAGTGGCCTGGGTCCAAAGTAGTAAAAGTAGCACAAAAACATTTTTTGAGTGTAGGATTTTCCTTGCTCAAGCCTGCCTACTAGAATCACTAGTGCTTGAAAGGAAAAGTGAAGGAAAAACATAGGAATTGGAAACTTTCCTATGGTACTACTATTTATGCACTTGGTTCAAAGGAATGGAGCAAAGGAAAACTATAGGATTTGTTCCTTTAGTGTCTCTTTGAAAGAAAAACCATAGGAATTTTAATATCCACTTGTCCTCCTTTTCAAATTCCTATTCATGAAGGACAAGACTAAGAGATAGTAGCATAATAGCATTATAACTGTACATTTTCTTGTGGTTTGACTTAATCTCACCACGCTTCTTTGCATCCCGTGATCTTCCAATTCTTGTGAACCAAACACCCAGATTGGCAGAAATCCTGTGTTTTTAAATTCTCTATTTTGCACATGCATTCCTAACCTATTACTGTGTATTTCATATCTCTGCGTTGTTAGAATCCTCCAATTCAAACGAGCCCTTACAGAATTACTTCTCTTACACATAGTTGTCAAAGAAAACCTTGTGTGGTTGTCCCGCTCCTGCTGCGCCGCCGTCCACCCCAGCTCAGCTGCTCCAACGACAGAAGGGTCCAGCACAGCAGGGATCCGGCCTCCAGACTGTCTTTCGCCGCCTCAGATCTTCTTCCCCACCGCGGGCAGCCATCACAACTGCATTACCATCATCAACCGAGCAGATGACCTCGAGGACTACACGGGTCCGCAAGAGAGGTCGCACTCTTTCGTGACTGCTTACGTTATGCATCGCTTAATATTACATGCTACCTTATCGTCCTGTTCACCGATTAGACTCTGAGTCAGCTCCAAACTAATGGTCAAACTTGAGTTTTTAAATGGTTGTGGGGTACATATCGGGGCCGCAATCAATAGTATCTATCTACTATCTGGTTAATATATGGTGTCTACTATGAGTTTCATGTTGGGTGGGAAACAAATAGTAAAGAAGCCATTATCTATATTTTTTAACTGAAGACATTATCTGCCTGCTATCTTTGGTTTTGGGTCTATCCACAGGTTTCTACCATCACTCTGGATTTCTGCATGCACTCCTTACATAATCTCACTATGTTTTATTCCTATGCATGTCAGTTATTGTACACAATGGAACTGAACATGTAGAGAAAAAGAAACGAGCCTTGCGTGGCAATAAAATTTCATGCAGACGTTGCTCCATGGTAGGCGCAAAGGTAGCCCCCCTCCACCCATTTTCGGATTGTAATCGAGAGGAAGATATCTGCTCTGAGGGGGATTCAGAAGGAGAAGACCACTCCTATTTACCCCCGGAGGTCTTCGCTCTAATTTAGTCAGTCATCTTAAATGTGAATTATATCAGGCCATCTTTTTTTCGTTACGTATTACATTTGTCAACAATGTTAGTACATTCAACTACTCTTCATGTGCATCATCCATTTGACACGGTGATGCAAAATTCTGGAGTGAAAACAAGGTATTTAGAGCAGACTATGATATCTGATGAAGCGCATATCTCGCTGGTTACGGATAGCTCCTCAGAGGAGGATTCAGAGACAGATGAACAGTCCTATCCCCCCCCGAGGTGTATGCTCTAACTTGGCAGGGTTATGTTGCTCATATCATGCATATGGTGTCTTGCATTTCTATGTCATTTGATTAGTTTAGACATGCTTTGTGTGAATGCCACATGTTTAGTGTCTAATTACCATATATGTGAATTATGCATTGCCATCTTGTTGCAAGACATTATATATGTGAATTATGCAATGATATCTTGTTGCAAAGGCATTATATATGTGAATTATGCAATGCCATGCTGTTTAGCCAATCATCATGTATGTGAATTATATCATGCTATCATTTTTTTATTATGTGTTCCATTTGTCGACAATGTTTGTATATTCAACTACTCTTCCTGTGCATCAACCATTTGAAGCGGTGATGGAAGTATCTGGAGTGAAAACAAGGTATTTAGAGCAGACAATGCTACCTGGTGAAGCAGACATCTTGCTAGTTTACAGAGAGCTCCTCAGAGGAGGATTCAGAGACTAATGACCAGTCTTATTTTCCCCCTGAGGTCTATGCTCAAACTTGGCAGGGTTATATTACCCATGTCATGCATGTTGTCTTGCATTGCTTAGTTTTTACATCATATATGGAATTCCATCTGCTTACTTGATTACTATATAAATCATATATTTGAATTATATCATGCCATCATGTTTACATACACAACATCTATCTGAATTATGTCATGGCAACCCATTTAATAAAGACATCATATAGTTATATCATCTCATCATGTTTAGTGTTTATAGTCATCATATTTTGAATTATGTTATTCTATCTGTGAATTATATCATGCTATCATGTTTCCATAGGCGGCATGTATGTGAATTATGGCATGCCAACCTATTTAATAAACACATTATATAGTTATATCATGTCATCCTGTTTACATAGTCATCATATTTTGAACTATGTCTTTCCACCTTTTTTAGTTAGCCATCATAATGTGAAATTGTGTCATGCTATCATGTTTAGTTAGCCATCATATATGTGAAATCATGTCATGCTATCATGTTTGGTTAGACAACATAAATGTGAATTATTTCATGCCCTCTTTTATTCCCCACTATCCATTGCACATGTCTATCATACAATGTCTGTACATTCAATTACTTTTCTTGTTTATCAGCCATTTGAATTGGAGAGGGTGATGGCAATATCTAAGGGAGTAACAACACGGTCTTCAGAAAAGATAGTGCTACCAGTTGATGCAGATAGAACCATGGTCGTACTTGCCCAAGAACCATCCCCACCACACATAACCCAGACTCTCGCAGATTGTACCCCTACCCAATTGGACAGAGAACCAGCTACACCCCTTCTAACCCCAACCCCAGCAGATAGTAACCCATTTCCAGTTGACACAACATCGTCTCCACCATAGAGCACCCAAACACGAGCAATTAGTAAGGGAACTACAGTGCCCAAAGCACAAGGACCACCACTCCTAATCGCAACTCAACACTTAAAGCAGAAGAAGAATTGTTCTCAGGTCAGGTTCTGTAGATATGGTTCATACTCCTTTGCTCTTACATCACTGTATTTACTCATACCAACTATTTTCAAATTTGAAGGATGGAATTGAAACTCCAATGGCGCGACAAGTATGTTTTAAACCCGTTTCTTTAACCGGCTTGCTGTTGTAAATTGCTCTATGTTGATTTCAATTCCAATTGAATAAACAGTTATGTTCTCATGTCATGCACATTAAAAGTGTTGTTTTTGCTCTATAGTTTCCCACACTTATATTCTGTCTATTTTGCTTTGTCTTGAACAAATATTATTTGAATTGTGTCTCTATCTTGATTTGGCAACAAAAACTAGAATGATATAGACCATAAAGTGACCATGGTACATAGATATATGTTTGTTTCATGATGTTATCATGTCCACTTTACTACTGAACTAATTTACCAAAATGAGTTTCGTATACAACATGGTAAACCTATGATGTGTCTGCTTGTTCCTCTTTTAGAATGTAGACAAAATATTGGAGAACAGTACCCCATTATGCAATGGTAAAGGAATTAATGCAGATAAGGTTCAAGATAGTGAGACATCCCTGTCGATCTCCAAGAAAGCTGATAAAAACTATCTTGACGACAGTGAGAGAACCCAAAAGTCATGTCTTGATGTAGTGTTCGAGTTACTGGCCACTACTGTTGGCACAAGCTCTTCAAACTCGCTGCCTGAATCAATTCGTCTTCTTCAGTCTCAACTTCAAGTTGAAAGACATCGATCAGATGTGCTGCGACAGGAAGCTGAAGGACTGAGGAAGTCCCTGCAGAATTCAGATGCATACTTTCTGGTGCAACAGCAAGCGCTGGAGGATTTAAGCGCCAAACAAGAGAAAGTTAATAAGCTTGCTAAGCATCTTGCCAGCATTATGGGTACCCAGGATATTGTTTCTTGAGCTCTTCTGAAGTGGTTTCAGTTCTGGACTTGTTTTGCTACGGCATTTATTTGCATTGTTCGCCAACTTTGACAACCAGTGTATATGATATGCTTCTTTGTTCCCTATATTTGCACTGGTGGCTAACTTTGATGCCCAGTGGATGTAATATGTGTAATAGCCGTGATAGCCTAGCGTAAGTTGCTTGCTTATTTATTTCCTTGTTGTCTTGTTTATTTGTTTGCTTGCAGTCAATGCAGATCTTTTTTCGTGGTTTGCTAGTGGATGCAATAACCTATTTTTTAAAACTAGGCCCAAACAACCATGGGCTACATATTTTGTAGCGATCCGACCTCAAACGGTCAAATCTCTATGCATAACACTACTAGGAAAATGGCTATAGATGAAATTGACACTAATGGCGCACCAGAGAAGTGGTGCGCCACTACTATATACTAATGGCACACCATGTGCCAATGCACCATTAGTGTGGAAGACACTAATGGCGCACCAGACACAAGGTGCGCCACTAGTAACAATTTTTTTTCATTTTTCCAAACATACTAATGGCGCATCCGGGCAAAGTGCGCCATTACTAGTTCTAACTAGTAATGGCGCACCAGCCATAGGGTGCGCCACTACTGTATTTTTTACTCTCTTTTTTGCAAAACTACTAATGGCGCACCGTGGCACAGTGCGCCATTACTAGTTTAAACTAGTAATGGCGCACTATGCCATGGTGCGCCATTAGTGTATATATATATATATATATTTGCAAAACTACTAATGGCGCACGGCCAGCAGGTGCGCCATTAGTATGTTGGGTTACTAATGGCGCATGGCTGGGTGGTGCACCATTAGTAACCTGGGACCAGCTAGATATTTTGGACAGCCACAACTACACACTCACTTTCCCCACTTCATTCCCTCCACCTCCTTCTCCAAGCTTGTCGGCTGCCTCCTCCTCCTCCTCACCTCATTTGCACCATAGATTCATGAAAATTAAGTGGTGAAATTAACTTTTTTTGATAGGTAAGTAAGGGGAAAGCTATCTTCATGTTGTAGATCTACTTTTTTTCTCCCTAGCTCCCTCCAACAACGTGCACATTCACTTTTTGTGGCCTAGGTAGATCTATGTAGGTTTGTGGTGTTGCATATGTTTGTGGTGTTGCATTTGCAGGTACCGGTATTTGAAATGCGATAGTTGCCAATATTTTGCCGGAATGTTGATTCATTTCCGTTTCGGCGAGAATTTTGGCACTATGCATTCTTTTTGGTCCTATTTTTAGGGAAAGTCATGCAAAAAATTTCTTGGTTCTAAAATATCATTTTGCTCTACCCCGCAGGTGACCATGGTTCGCACGATGACTGGAGGCATCGTGAATAGGTTTTTGAGCTCCGCGAAGGCCGAGATGCTTTAAAAGAACGAGACGGAGATAAGATGTCCGTGTCGAAGATGCAAGCTGAATAGCCTTATTGCGGACCCGGATTCCGGGCAGGTGCGGGACCACCTGCTCTTGCGTGTTTCATGGATGGCTATCGGTGGCAAGGTGATGAAGATGACTATGAAGTCGTCCATGGGGGCCGGGCAAGAAATGAGGAAGGGCAGCAAGACAACCACCGCGGCTCGGACGGGCGAGAAGACGAAGAATCTCCAGGACATGATCAGGACGGTGATGATGTACACAGTCATCATGTAGAAGATGCCGGACATGATGATGAGGAAGTTGCCGGAGCAGACGAAGGGCATGATCATGAAGATGAAGATGCCGGCGGAGCAGACGATGATGGACCATCGATGGGCTGGGTGCAGGACTGTCAGGACCCCGATTCTAAGTCACACGATCTAGCCTGTAACACCTCATATCACTTTGTGGCCTCACGCACGGTATTCCAAGGGGTGTCGCCTTACCATGGCCCGGGACCGTTTGCGCCTTTTGGCTCACGTATATGATAGTGTCGCTAGCATCCATATGATAGAGAACCCGGGCCCACATGGCTAGTCGTGAACCCAAAGCGGCACCAACCTATGGGGAAAGGCATACATGAATCACATCGAGCATGTCGGTCAGCAGCGTGTGAATCCGGGCTGTAGCACAGGGCTAACAGGACTCCGGGAACCCGGGCTGTAGCAGGCTAGGCAGGACTCCGGATGTCACCGCATGACATTTCCTCGAACGGACAGACACAGGAACGAAGTGAAACACATGCCGGCCAGTCAAGTGTCCTGAGGAGTAGAGCTGGGCTAGCAGGACCCCGGTGAACCGGGCTGTAGCGGACTACTATGGCTCATGGAAGCACAAGACTACATTTCCCCATAAGAGAGGCTACCAAGGATAAACAACTAGGCTGTCGGATCCCACACATACCAAGCATTTCAATCATACACACAATATGCTTGACATGTGTAAATACAACATGGCATCACAACATAACTCTACGACTCAAGTATTTATTCATTAGGCTCCGAGGAGCGAGATATTACAAACAAGGGTCTCATGACCCAACATACAGAGCATCCAAGCAACAAGCACATGCGAAAGCTTAACTTGTCTGAGTACAGACATCTACAAATGAAAAAGGCTGAGAAGCCTGACTATCTACAAGACCCTCCCAAGGTACAAGATCGTAGCTGAGGTAACAAGCTAAACGTCGAAGTCCAAGCGGAACTACTAGTGAGAATGACATTTCTCTGCAAAACATAAATTAAGCAAATGTGAGTACAAATGTACCCAGCAAGACTTACATCAGAACTAGCTACATATGCATCATTATCAACAAAAGGGATGGTGGGGTTTAACTGCAGCAAGCCAGCTTTTGACTCAGTGGCTAACCTGAACTATGACTGCAAGTAACTCTTTTGAGGTGGCGCACACGAGTCCACATATTCACCATACCAATACACCACTATGGATCTGCTCCCGTCTTCCCACGAGAACGCCATCCATAGCACTCACGCTTATCTTGCGCATTTTAGAGTATCCACTTTCACTTGTCTATGAACTATGCAAGGGGTCCAAGTTTCCATATCCGAGGAATCCAGCTATTCGAATAGATAATGATAACCCTGCAGGGGTGTACTTCTTCACACACGCTCTCGCCACTTACCACCATGTACACATCGTGTATCTCGGCAACCTTCAAGTGGAAGCCTGGCGAGGGAGTCGGCCACAACCTGACTAACCAACAAGTCTCTAGTCCAGGTTTATCGCCTATTCGGGTTCCATCTGCAAGGAGATCCAGCCGGGGTGTCGCTCACGGCCCCAAACGATGTGAGCAGGTTTCCCAAGCCCACCATCCGGGTGCCACTTGGTACACCGTGCCACTGTGCCTAGTCTGTCCCAAGCCCACCTGTACCGGGTGCCACGTGGTAGACTACTAACACTAACTACAAACACCAGAAACTAGTTGCAACTCCTGGACAGAGATCAAGTTGATTAATAAGTCGAGAGAGCTTGGAGCGCCTGGAGCCCATTGTGTGGTAGTAACTGTTCATAGATCACAAACACAGAACTCAGTTCTTGAGGACGGCTGCAATGAGACAACCCACCATGTACTCCTACATGGCCTCTCACCGCTACCTTTACCAAATCGTGTTCACAAACTTAGCTCACACACAGTAGGACATGTTCATCACCATTCCAATTCATCCCCGATGAATCAGACCTGACTCAACTCTAAGCAGTAGCAGGCATGACAAACAAGCATGAATGAGTAGGCACAACAGGGCTCAAACAACTCCTACTCATGCTAGTGGGTTTCATCTATTTACTGTGGCAATGACAGGTCATGTAGAGGAAAGGGGTTGAGCTACCGCAGCATGTAATAGTTGAATCATTGTTGTCCTAATGCAGTAAAAGAGAGCAGGAGCGAGAGAGAGTGGGATTGTATCAGAATGAACAAGGGGGTTTTGCTTGCCTGACACTTCTGAAGATATTACGACTCTTCATCGGTGTCATCGAACTCATTGTCGGAACATACGTCTACCGAGGGGGAACAACCACCGGCAACTGAGAAAGAAAACAATCAATGCAATGCCACAATATGATGCATGATCATGACATGGTGATATGATGTGATTTGGACTAATGCAACAGGAAGTCATTTTGGTTGAAGTGGAATTCAAAGCTAGATCAAATTCCAACTCCAAATCTATTATCAAATTTGTGCTAATCATGTTTCATCCTAAACAGTGAGGTTAACTTGCTCAAACATGCATGAAAAAAGTACAGATGGATAGATTGGATTTTTCTGATCATTTTTCATATATAATATGTTTGATTTGGAGTTACGATTGAATTACTATGAATTTTTGAAGTTTTGGATATTTTCTACAATTTTCTGAATTATTTTAAATGCAGAAAATGTTAACTGCATCAGCATTGCGTCACTGTGACGTCAGCTGGTCAATTGGGCGCCTCCAGGTCAAACCTGACCAGTAGGGCCCACTAGTCAGTGACACATAGTCAGCTACAGAGGCTGACATGTGGGACCCGGTCAAAGCTGACGTGGCCAAGTCAAAGTTGACAAGCGGGGCCCACTGAAATTAGTGCTAATCTAACAGAGAGTTAAACTAATTAGTTTAGGCACTGGGCCCACATGTAAGTGGGTCAGGAGGTCAATTAGTGAGTGATTAGTGGTAACTAAGTGGCCACGTCGACAGTCGCCGGAGTCTCGCCGGCGGTGACCTCGAACCACGGCGGAGTTTGCTCGGAACTCACCAGAGGCGACGGATCGACGCACCAGGGGCACCAGAGGATAGCCCGTGCCCGTGCGCATCTAGGGAGACCAACGGGAGGTGCGGGGGTGGCCGGAGTTCGCCGGAGTGGAACCCGCGGCGGCTGCCGGAGTTTGGGGCTGGTGCGGGTTAGCGCTGTGGTGTGCTAACGAGTGAGGCGAAGGTCTAGCGGGGCACTACATGTTGCGGGGAGCAAGTTGGACTCGCCGGGGTGACCATTTGGTCACCGGAGCTGCGCCGACGACGAGCTCAAGCGGCGGCGGCTACGGTCGTCAAGGGGGCAACGTCTACGGCTCGAAATCGAAGGGGAGGAAGGAGGGGATCCATGCAAGAGCTCACATCGGTTCGTTCAGTGGCCTCAGCGAACTCGGGGAAGCGTCGGAGCGGGCGCACGGTCACCGGCGATCTCGGTGGCCCGAGGTTGAAGAAGACGGCGGTGAGGGCGTCCAGCAGCGTCCGGCGTCGCTTGGCTTGGCGAGGAGGTTGAGGACGAGGTAGCCGAGCTACTGGGCACGTCGAGGGGTCGAGGGGGAGGCTCTGGGTGCGGCAACGGTGAGCGGTGGCGACGAGCTCCGCTCGGTGGTGCTCGGGAGAGAGGGGCAGACGAGGGAGAGACACGGGAGAGAGGGGGAAGTGACCAGGGGTTGCGTGGCGTGTTCAGGGCGTCGGCGGAGTGAAGCAGGCAGTGTGGAGGTGGCCTGCACGTGGCCAGGAGGCGGCGAGCACACGCCCCTGTCCTTCTGTCCAAGGAGGAAGACGACAGGGGGCAGCGGTGGTGGGCTGGGCCGCTAGCTACAGTACTGGGTCTATTGGTGGGCGCCATGTAAGCTTCTGCCAGGTAAGTCCTTCTCTCTCTTCCTATTTTTCTTTTTGTTTTCTATTTATTTTTCTCTGATTTGATTTAGTAAGAAAACTAAACCATTTTTGTTGCTTCTGAAATTATTTGTGGATGCAATATGGACTAGCCCAAAGCCCCACAATATTTTTCAGAATGATTGGAGTTATAAAAGTATTTATAGGAATTTATAACCCCAAGTCAAATACAATATGAGTTAATTCAAAAATCCAAAAATGTCCTAGAAATATATTCATCATTTTTGGCAGAGGTTTCTACCTTAACCAAAAATCATGAACTTTTCTTAAGGCACTTTGGGTTCATTGAAAATGTTTTTAAGTTGAACCTAGTTGAGTTCTTTTGGTGCTAGGGATTGATCACCCCTATTTCAAATTTAGATAAAATTTAAAAATGATGCAACACCAGATGCTAGCACTAGGCATTACCAGAACTACTGTTGTGACAAGGACCCTCATATTCAAGAGCTGCTTCTCAAGCAGACGGATAACGCAAGAGCTGACGCCCGAGAGAAAGCCAAGCTAGATCAACTGGAGATAGACGCGGTTACTCCATCGTATGAATGATGCAGGCCCGAGGATACCCGCCTGAAAGTAACGCTCATGGCTCTGGAGATGAAGGTAAAACACAAAATGACCGACACATGCTTCGACAAGAACATGTCATTCTAGCACGAACGTCTTCCCAAGGGGAAGAAGTGCCCTACCAGTTTCGAGGAGGCGAAGAAAATCGTGTGTCCTCTGGATTTACCGCACGTGAAATACCATGTGTGCATGAACAATTGCATCATTTATCAGGACGAGCACGCGGAGTCTACCATATGTCCGGTGTGCGGCGTCACTCGATACAAGAAGAGGAAGAAAGCTCCTCGAAAAGTGGTGTGGTACTTTCCGATCACTCCTCGTCTGCAGCGGTATTTCGCGGACCCTAAGGTAGCAAAGCTCCTGCATTGGCACGCGGATAGGGAGGAGAAGAAGAGAGAAGATGACACAAATGATCTGGAGATAAAAAAAAAGACAAGATGCTGAGTCACCCTAAGGATGGGAGCCAGTGGCAAGCGTTGAACTTCGAACACCCAGAAGTTGGGAAGGATCCGAGGAACATCATGCTAGGTGCGAGCACCGACGGAGTCAATCCGTCTGGCAGCCAGAGAAGCACACATAGCACCTGGCCTGTGTTTGTGTGGATGTACAACCTTCATATGTCCTATTTTCAGCAAAGGTCATGCTGAAATTTTCCGTGAATTTTAGCATGACTTTGCTAAAAATAGGACATATGGGGTACTTGCGACTAATGCATGGGCCGGGGTATCTTAGTTAAGTAGGATCAACTGCCCCGCCATTCTTGCTGCATTAAACCATAGGTGGCAATAGAGCCAAGTGATTAGGCCCAACTTAGAATTCTCCTTAGCATCGATAAACCCTAGATGATAAACCCAACATAGGTGGCAATAGAGCCAAGTGATTAGGCCCAACCTAGGGCGCCTCGGCATCGATAAACCCTAAATGGTCAAAACTTAACTTGGCTTCTATAGGGTGCCTCGATGTTGATGAGAACCTAAATGATGTACGCTTAGGCTTTTAGGGTGCCTAGGCGTCGACAAACCCTAAATGATAAAAGCTTAGCTTTTAGGATGCCTCGGTGTCGAAAAACCCTAAATGATGAGACCATGATCTTGTTCCTTGACAATAACCAACTTTTTGACCAAACTTTTTTCCTATTTAGAGCGAAACATGGCCCACAACGATGAGGCCGGCGGTTCTGTCGGCAAGCAATTCTGGGAGCTGTCCCAGGAGTTGGAGGAAGAACCTCACCGCTATGAGGACACCGCGGAAGACACCGATCCTGACTACACAACCCCTAGTGGCGTCGGGGATGACACCACTGATGATGGTGCCGCGGATGCCACCACTGATGATGGCCGCGCACGCACAGATGGCAGCCAACCGAAGAGGCAACGCAAGGACCGGTGCCCGAGCGTGCTCGGCACCGTCAGGGAGGAATTTACTGAAGTGAACTCCGACGGGCATCCGACGGCGCCCAAACAAGTAGTCAAGGGGTACTCGGTTCAGCTCGGGTGCATTCTACGGAGCACTGTCTCGATCAACACCGAGAACCTAAGGCATAAGGACTGAGGGAATTTGCGCAGCCTCCTCTTCATGAAGCTGCACGAACGATACAAGTTCCCCTCTGAGTTTGCAAACACACGCCTCTCAGGGAATAAAGTGAACAGTGCCGCCCCCACGAGGATGAGCACGGCCCTGTCTACTTGGAGAATCACGGTGAAGGCAATGATTGAAAAAGGTGATAGTTATGAGAAGATCAAGGCGAAATATCCTTTGCTGAGCAAAGATGACTACAAGGAGTTCAAGATCAAGTGCGAGAGCCCCGCAACCTCCGAATCAAGTCAGTGGGGGAAAGAAATGCGGCAGTTGAACTTAGGGGTCCACCAACTCGGTCCCGGCGGTTACAGAGTGGCGAAGCCTATATGAGACAAGGAGGATGCGGAGCGTACCGAGCAAGGCCTACCGCCCCGCTTCGAGAAATACCGTGACAAGCAGACTAGGAACTTTCTCAGGGCCCGGTACAAGGAGGACCCGGTAACAAAGGAGCTTACCATGGATCCGAAGACCAAGGCACTTGAGCTTGTTCTGGTAAGGAATACACCCCCGCGTAATTAGCTCCATATGGTTGCATTCTAATTAATCCCCAATATTTCTAAATGGTTCACGTTCCTTCCGCAGGACAATGAAAGCAGTAGCGCGGGGTCGTCTCAGAGCTCCCCTTTCGACACCCCTTTGAATAGGGAATTGAACGTAATGAAAAACAAGGATAAGCTCAGTAAGCCGACGTCAGCTGGTCGTGTGGCCGGCAAAGGCTTGTCCACAAAATGGTCGTCATACTATACCACTGGTGGGCGAAAGGAGAAAAATACCAGCTCGAAAAGCCAGTCGCGCGAGGTTGAAGCACTCAAGGCACAAGTGGCGCAGATTCCGGAGCTTGTCCAAGAGCAAGTGGAACAACAACTGGGATCGAAGCTCAATGCCATGGTGCCTACGTTGATTCATGGGCTAACGACGTGGATTGCGGGCGGCCAACATGGGCCTCCCCCGATTCCCAGCTTCACGGCCAGCAACTCGCACAGCGTGCAGGCGGCACCATTGGTGTCTCCGGCGGAGGCGGTATTCGTGTCTCCGACGCCGGCACGGGCATTGGAGCTTAATGCACCAGGGTGTACGCCGGCCGGCACCTCACCAGCAAGCGGCCCCTCCGTCAGTTGCACGCCTGCCGTTGGCGGTGCCTCGACATTAGCCGAGCTCGACAGCATCACGGTAACTAAGCCTCTCGGCCGATGACTTCATCTCCTTGCCTTTGACTGGGCATCCCTGACGCCCTACATGCATGTTTTTGCAGGGCGCCGCCGACGTTCCTTTCACTCTCCTGCACTTCGTGGGCGGCAAGTTGGTCGAGGTCGCCAAGGGCAGAATCGTTCAACCGGGTAACCCCGTGTTCCACGGTAATTCGATGCCACCCACAGTGTATAGGGTTGAAGTGGTTCGGGTGCTACCAGGCTGCGACGAGCTGTTACCTCCGACCCGCTGGGGCCGGCGAAGAAGATGAGATGACCCTCGGCGCCTGCGTAAGCTGGCCCCTGCTTTGGCCGAAGAGCCAGATTCGTTTGGGGGTGGGGGACACCACCCCACAGACAAGACCGCCAGTCGTGCCGGCACCAAGCCATGGCAAGAACGCCGCAACGCTACCGGACATGCCGGACATCCCTATGGCATAGGATCCGGACATGCATATGGCATAGGATCCGGACGACGACGACAACGACGATGGTACATTTACCAATGTTGATAAGTACTTTGCCGAACATGGGTACGGTGACGCGTTCTGTGGGCCTCCTTCTCAAGAACCCAACCAAGACGACCACGATCTAGCTGGTACGGCGGAGAAACCCAGTTGCAACAGGCGTCGTCTAGCGTTCAATTCTCACGAGACGCCTCCAGCTGTCGCCTTCACCGAGCCTCAGATAGCTGAGGTGCCAAATATTATCAGCCCCAACATGCTCAAGAAGGCGGTCTGTGAGCAAAACTCGGTCCCATTACAGCAGATCAAGAAGAAGGGACGGAAACGAAAGGCTAAAAAGGGCGCCGGTGCGAGCCAGCTGGCACTGAGTACGATCCGGCTAAAAAGGGCGCCGGTGCGAGCCAGCCGGCACTGAGTACGATCCGTGCTCAGGACGGGCCACCTTCACCTAAGGATATCTCGAGGAGGGTGCATGTGGCAGGTAGGGCGATGCTACCGACAAATATGCTCAATGCTGCAACCGGTGCTATGCGGAGTCTGCATGATAGTGCTCTTTCTTTGGAGAAGTGGCATCTCAGAGAGAATGATGTGGCATACCCAGTTTTCGTGGCCAAGGTGCCAGAGGGCACGGGCTTTGTCGATGGCGCCATCGGGGGTACGATCGTCCTGCGGTTTGATGACATCTTTGCTATGTTTAACCTTCACCCGCTGCACTACACCTTCGTTCGGCTGTTTTCGCTGAGTATGGAGATGCAGATCATTAGAGACGGGACTCCGGACATCGTGATAGTCGACCCCTTCTACATGTGTGCCAAGCTCTTGGGCAGCGCTGGGGACCGCCAAGTCGCGAGTTCACACCTCGAAGGCATCATACTGGCAAACCCAGATAAGGATAACTTCCTCGTGGCTTACTTTCCTGAGTAAGTCATCCCTTAACCGCCCGAAACAAATGATTTATTAGATTTTGATCGTTCATTTGTTTTTCTAACATTCCGTGTTCTGTGCAGTGACACACATTGCACACTCATCCTCTTATGCCCGAAATATTCCATGGCCACGTATTTAGACCCAAACCATGGCCACGTAGTTCTTGATGATGTTCTCCCCGGCTACGCCAAATCTGGAGGCACCTTTACCAGGCCAGTTCATAGGTACGGTAGGCACGTGTTTGCCCACAATACTAAGTTCTGCTGCGTCAAGTAGCCGCCTGGCAGTCAGAAGGATGCCTACTACGCCCTCCATCACATGCGGGCAATCGTACGGGACCATCATCACCTTCTGCTACCAGATAATATCAAAGGTTGGGCCACGAGCTTGTCGGTAATCCAGGACGCGGACATCAGACAAGAATTCTTTCGCATCTAGTCGGAGTTAGCGGAAATCATCCATCAAGATGACCTTCATACCTCGGGGCAGTTCTACCTAAGATATCAACCGTCCAACAGTGAGATAGACATAACGCTACAAATCTAGGCTGACAACGCCCGCGATTTCATGACCATCACGATAGACGGCGGCTTCATCCATGCTCCGGTCCCATGAGTCGGGTCGAAAGTAGTGATGCTATGTGTAGTTCTGAAACATTGATTGGCTCATGTTGTAATTAAACTTTAATGAATTGTATGTCTCTTTGGTTTGGACAGTCATTCAACTTAGATGTAATTGATGCTATTTATTAGTAGGACCACGAATCGTGCTATTAATGTCTTGCTTTTCTCTTCCAATCCTTTTGTTTCGTACTTATATATTTCTTATCTATTGTTTGTTGTTTGGCTTGTGCATAGAGATGCCGTCGTATGTCGTGTACAAGGGTAAGGTTCCCGGAGTCTATAACGACTGGGAGGAGTGTCGGAGATAGGTTCACTGTTTTAGTGGTAACAGTTACAAAGGGTACACCACTAGGGTGGAGGCGGAATCTAGATACGCCCGCTATCTAGCGGGAGAGAGGAGGGAGCGTTGGAGGAACCGGATGAAGACCAATTTCATCACGATGATGCTCATCGTGATGACCACAGCTCTCTTCTATGTGATGGTAGTTTAGATGATCGATATCGACTTGTAATGTAAAGACAAACTCGCTACTCGTGGTCTCGAGACTTGTAATGTTTTATCTTTGTTCGGTCTTTTGAATTCGGAGACTAATATGATGAATTGTATTCGGAGACTAATCTTCAATTGTATTCGATGAATCTGTTGTTGCTGTGTGCTGCTGTCTATATTCTGTCCAATAATATATTTTGTAACCTGTGCAAAAATCAGAAAAGAAAAAAAATAAAACCTAATATTCATACTAATGGCGCATCACCTCAAAGTGTGCCATTAGTATGCCAAAGGATACTAATGGCGCATCACTACAAAGTGCCATTAGTATGCCAAAGCACATGGTTAAATATGGCCCCCTGGGAGGCATACTAATGGTGCATGGTGTTCTATACTAATGGCGCATGGCGTGGTGCGCCATTAGTATACCAGATACTAATGGCGCACCAGTGGTGCGCCATTAGTAAAAAATACTAGTGGCGTGATACTAATGGCGCACCAGTACTGCGCCATTAGTAGGCAAAACTCGAGCGCCATTAGTAGGCCTTTTCCTAGTAGTGCGTGATCCTTGGTCAAGGGTGGCGGCATCTCGCTGCCCTTAAAGTGCACCTTCCAGATATCTTCGTGCGTCATGCCAAAAATCCTTAGCAGTGTCTGGTGCTCGGCCGAATCGAACTCCCACAAATAACAGATCCGGCACTGACATGGAAGGATCCGGCGTAAAAGCATGACCTGGATCACATCGACGAGCTTGATCTTTCGGGTTATCATATTCTGGAGGCACGTTTGGAGCCCCATGATCTCTTCCAAAGATCCCCAAGTCAGGCCCTTCTCTTGCCAGGAGGTAAGCCGCATCGGGACTCCGGATCGGAATTCGGGAGCCGACGCCCAGTTCGCGTCGCGCAGCTCGGTGATATAGAACCACCCTGATTGCCATCCCTTCACCATCTGTATGAAGGAGCCTTCGAGCCAGCTGGTATTGGGCATCTTGCCCACCATGGCACCTCCGCACTCGGCCTGTTGGCCGCGCACCGCCTTTGGCTTTACATTAAAAGTCTTCAGCCATAGGCCAAAGTGAGGTGGGATGCGGAGAAAGGCTTTGCACACAACTATGAATGCGGAGATATTGAGGATAAAGTTGGGGGCCAGGTCGTGGTAGTCCAACCCATAGTAAAACATCAATCTACGGACAAATGGATGAAGAGGGAATCCCAGCCCACGGACGAAGTGTGTGAGAAACACAACCCTCTCGTGGGGATCGGGGGTAGGGACGATCTGCCCTTTTGCCGGGAGTCGGTGAGCAATCTCCTTGGCTAGATAGCCTGCCTCCCGGAGCTCCGTGATGTTATTCTCCTTAATGGAAGAGGCCATCCACTTGCCTCCAGATCCGGATTCGGACATGATTGGAGTGCCTTCTCGAAGGAAGAAAAGCTGAAAGCTTGGGTGCTAGAGCTCGAGGATGGAAGGACTGAAGATGAAGAAGGGTGTGGGTAAAGGAAGAGTGTCCTTATCCCCTTATAAAGGCCGCGAATATCAAGCGCCTCCCCACTCGCCTTGAACTCGCCTATTCCCAAGAGCCGTGCAAAACGGCATGGTTGAGTCACCCACGCCCGCATTGATTAGAATCCCGTAATATGGGGGGCACGATCTCTGTTTCGACAAGACGTGCCAATGGCAACCGTGTCTCGAAGCGTGGGACGACAGAAGAAAAACGGTTCAAAATTATAACCGGACAGACGTGATATCGTGTTGGTAAAAACTGTTAACAGATTAGTTTCATGCAAAAATTATATTCTCTCTGCGGTTGTGTATGGTGTGCGTAACAGGTCAGGATACTATCATTGCATCCGAAGACTATCTTGTACTTTTGGAGAATAGGGGAACCCGCCTTGCAATTCCGAAGACAATCTGCACGCCGGACTCCTCGTCATTGAAAGCCAGGTTCAGGGGCTACTGAGGGATTCCTCGACTAAGGGGTCCTCGGGCGTCCGGCCTATTATCCTTTGGGCCGGACTAATGGGCTGTGAAGACATGAAGGCCGAAGACTGCACCATGTCCGGATTGGACTCTACTTAGCGTGGAAGGCAAGCTTGGCGATCGAAGATTCCTTCTTATGTAACCGACTCCATGTAAACCCTAGATCCCCTCGGTGTCTATATAAACCGAAGGGGATAGTCCGCAAAGGACACCACATATATTCATTACCATACCCACATAGGCTAGACTTCTAGGGTTTAGCCATTACGATCTCGTGGTAGATCCACTCTTGTAACACTCATATTCATCAATATCAATCGAGAAGGTTGTAGGGTTTTACCTCCATAGAGAGGGACCGAACCTGGGTAAACATCGTGTCCCCTGTCTCCTGTTACCATCAATCCTAGACGCACAGTTTGGTACCCCCTACCCGAGATCCGCCGGTTTTGACACCAACACTCGTAGTAGCACGCTTCGCACTCTGGGAATTCTAATGCAAACAAACAATAGCATACATAAGCACTCAAGCAAATATGCACGGTTAAAACTCAAATAAGAAGATCGAATCTGAAAACTCAACTGAAGAGATTCGATTTTGCAAAAAGAATCAAATCAAACGGAGCAACGAAACTCAAACTACGAAAGAAACAAGATCTGTTGACTTATCTGGACTAAAGTCAAATTTTACAGTACCAAAATCTTGTTCAAGTTTGTTAAACAGAAAGAGGACATCGAGACGAAGATCTAGGCGCTTGTTTCACCTGATTTGGATAACCGAGCGAAAAGATATACTAGAACGAAGATTAGGGCAGAAATCGTGATCGAAAATAATCGCGGAAAAACCCTAGAAACTAAAACGAGACGAACAGGCTAACAAACGAACGTTCGCTGTCGACGGCTAACTGATGAATAGTGTTCGTTAAAACGAATGTACGGACGAACGTCCGCTAAATAACTAAACCAAAAAAACCGAACCGATCTAATAAAAAAACGAAACTAGGGTTTACTAAAAAAATCCGATAGGTTTTCTGAGAAAAATAGAGACAGCGGTCGGCGGCGGTTTCTACCTCCGACGAGTGGCGGCGGTGGCAGGATTGGTGGCGGCGGCGGTGACTCCGGCGGGCGGCGTTCGGCGGCGGCTCCGGCGGGCGGCGGCGGCGGCGGCGCGACGTGGAGGCGGCGGCGTCGAGCGGCGGCGTCGTGAGGCGGTGGCGGTGGCGGGATTGAGGCAGCGGCGCTAGGGTTTCGGGGCGGGGCTGGCGGCGCTGCGGGCTTCGAGCCTCGCCCTATAAAGGCCAGTCGCGCGGTGTCCGGGTCGGGCACGGCCCGGTTAGGTCGGTGCACTTTTTTTAAATAATCATAACACGGAAAAACAAATAAAAGAAATACTAAACGGAGTCCAAAAATCCTGAAATAAATTTTCACGATCCTCTAATAATATTGCGGATAAGGTGAACATTTATTTGGGCCTCTAATGCAATTTTGAAAAACACATATTTTTCCTAATTCAAACAAAATAGCAATAAAAGTCCAAAAGAAAATATTTATTTTATTTTAATATCTTTCCTCCAATATTCCCTTTATTTTGGAAAAGTCATATTATGTCCTCTCTTATATTTTAATATAAAATATTTTCGGAGAGAAAAATAATTAAAAACCAAAGTGATCCTTGTTTCGATATTTGATAAAATTCAAATATGAAAAACGTGAAATCCCCGACTCTCTCTGTGGGTCCTTGAGTAGCTTAGAATTTCGAGGATCACAAAGCAACAATGCAGTAAAAATATGATATGCATGAATGACCTATGTATAACATTCCAAATTGAAAATTTGGGATGTTACATATTTACTGTAGTTACCATGGGCCTCCTACGGGCCGTAGAAAAAACGGGCCTTCTAAGGGCCGTAGAAACAATGGGCCTTCTACGGGCCGTAGCATCAATGGGCCTTCTACGGATCATATGATCGATAGGCCAAACATGGGCCAATAACAGACCGCATTATGGGATGTAAATGGGCTAGATTTGGAATCGTCCATTCATGGGCCGACAATAACCGGCCGTCGTTAATCGGCCGTTTTTTATGACGCTATGAAAATGGCCCAACGGATTAACAGACCGCAAACGGGCCGATTATAACCATGGGCTGAATTTGGCCCACAAGCAGAAAAGGTCAGTAATGAGCCGTAAGTAACCAAATCCTGGAAATGAGCCCAAGAATAAATGGGCCCTGAGAAGGCTGAAAGATAACACGGTTTGGAAACGGCCCAATGGAATAATGGGCCGTTGATGGGTATAAAGCGGTACACTGTTCATTGTGGGCCAGATTCACCAAGGGTTGTTAATGGGCCCAGAGTTACAAATGGCCTCGTATGGGCTGAAAGACATCATGGGCCATACATGGGCCGGAAGTTACAACGGGTTGGAATCATATTGGACGGCCTAGATGAAGCTACTGGGCTTAATTTCGATAGGCCATAACGGGTCGTGAGTTAGCGGGCCGTAAATGGGCTATATACGAATAGGCCGTTAACAGGCTTTCTGTGGGCCAGCCCATTACCTTTTGACCAAGTCAAACATGCCAGCCTTTTCACCGAAATGGGCCTCTATTGCGATGTGCCACGTGTCGACGTATCATAGGCGCTCCTGTCCAATGAATGGATGACATCTATCCCAACGGTGAGCCAACACGTGTTTCCTTCAGCCAATGAGAATTTTACACGTGGAAAATCCTCATTGGTCCGGGCTGTTAGCGGGTTATCGGATCGAAAACCGGACCCGATAGCTTAATGGCGACCCGTTAGGTGGATGCCACGTGTCGGTCACCCTTGACGAAAGCACTTCCATGACGCGCCATTTATCGTCATGGAAGTGAACTCTTTCGTGATGATAATTTTGGTAATGTCGTGGAACACTTCTACGACAACACAGGTATGACTATCTTGATTCTATCATAAAATCGTCATGGATGTACATGCATGACAGAAAATGTGACCTATTGTGACAAACATGTATCATCACGAAAGTGTATTTTTTTGTAGTGATGGTGGGAGCCAATTGTCATGGTTTTGTCATGGCAGATGTCCTCGACAAAGGACTTAGTCATGAGACCATCGCAACTAGGTAGTAGGTTGAACGGGGTTGATCAGAATTGAGAGACACGGGTTTACCTAGGTTCGGCCCCTCATGCTGGAGGTAATAGCCTACTTCCTACTTGATTGATTATCGCATTAGATCTCGATTACAAGTGTGCGACTTGGCTAACCTAGTACCCGAGATCTTGTAACCTATCTTTCTACCTCAGGGGCTCCCCTTTATATGTAGGTTGAGGCCCCGAGATTACAACAGAGTCAGGGTTTGATGTCTACGATGCAACTTTATTCTTGTAGACTCGTGTTGGGCCTCCAAGTGCAGAGTTTTGTGGGACAGTAGCAATTTCCCCTCAAGTGGATGACCTAAGCTTTATCAATCTATGGGAGGCATAGGATGAAGATGATCTCTCTCAAATAACCCTGCAACCGAATAATAAAAAGTCTCTTGTGTCCCAAACACACCAAATACAATGGTAAATTGTATAGGTGCAATAGTTCGGCGAAGAGATGCTAATACAAGTGTAGTAATGATTGTAGATATTGATTTTTATAATATTAACAATAAAACAGCAAGTTAGCAAGTAACAAAAGTCAGCACAAATGATGTTACGATGCTTGAAAATGAGGCCTAGGGTTCATACTTTCACTAGTGCAATGATACATCTCCGTCGTATCCACTTTTCCAAACTCTTTTGCCCTTGTTTTGCACTCTAACTTGCATGATTTGAATGAAACTAAGATGGACTGACGCTGTTGTCAATACAACTGCCATGGTGTTATTTTTGTGCGGAATAAAAAGTTCTCAGAATGACCTGAAACTTCACGGAGATAACTTTTGGAATTAATAAAAAATATTGGTGAAAGAATCAGCAGTAGGGGCCCACACCCTAGAAACAAGGGTGGGAGGTGCGCCCACCCCCCTGGGGCACGCCCTTCGACCTTGTGGGCCCCCTGGACCTGCACCGACCTCAACTTCAACTCCATATATTCTCTTTCGGGGAGAAAAAATCAGAGAGATTGATTCATCACGTTTTACGATACGGAGCCGCGCTAAGCCCTGTTCTTCTTTGGGAGGGCAGATCTGGAGTCCGTTCGGGGCTCCGGAGAGGGGAATCCTTCACCATCGTCATCATCAACCATCCTCCATTGCCAATTTAATGATGCTCACTACCGTACATGAGTAATTCCATCATAGGCCTGTTGGACCGTGATGGGTTGGATGAGATTTACCATGTAATCGAGTTAGTTTTGTTAGGGTTTGATCCCTAGTATCCACTATGTTCTAAGATTGTTGTTGCTATGACTTTGCTATGCCTAATACTTGTCGCTAGGGACCGAGTGCCATGATTTCATATTTGAGCCTATGATGTTTTCATGAATATATTTGTGTTCTTGATCCTATCTTGCAAGTTATAGTCACCTACTACGTGTTATGATCCAGCAACCCTGGAGAGACAATATTCAGGACCACTCCCGATGATGACCGTAGTTTGAGGAGTTCATGTATTCACTAAGTGCAAATGCTTTGGTCTGGTACTCTATTAAAAGGAGGCCTTAATATCCCTTAGTTTCCAATAGGACCCCACTGCCATGGGAGGGTAGGACAAAAGATGTCATGCAAGTTCTTTTCCATAAGCACGTATGACTATATTCGGAATACATGACTACATTATATTGATGAATTGGAGCTAGTTCTGTGTCACCCTATGTTATAAATGTTGCATGATGATTGTCATCCGACATAATTATCCATCATTGATCCATTGCCTATGATTTCGTTTCATATTAATCTTTGCTCCGTTAATTTTCCCTTGCCACTGTTATGATTGCTACAAAACTGCTACTGTTACTGTTGCCATTGTTACCGTTACTTCCATATTACTTTGCTACTAAATAGTTTGCTGCAGATATTAAGTATTTCAGGTGTGGTTGAATTGACAACTCAACTGCTAATACTTGAGAATATTCTTTGTCTCCCCTTGTGTCGAATCAATAAATTTGGGTTGAATACTCTACCCTCGAAAACTATTGTGATCCCCTATACTTGTGGGTTATCAAGACCTTTTTATGGCGCCGTTGCCAGGGAGCATAGCTCTATTCTCTGAGTCACTTGGGATTTATATCTATTGATCACTATGAGGAATCTGAAAGACAACAAAACCAAGATCTATCCCTCAACTATGAGGGGAGGTAAGGAACTGCCATCTAGCTCTGCACCAGATTCTCCTTCTGTTTTTAGTAAACTTGCGACACCTACACATGCTATTGATGCTGATATGTCGCATGTTATTGATGATGCCACTTATACTATGCATGATGCTTATGATGATACTACTTCTGTTCTTGATGATACTGTGTCACTAGGTGAATTTCTTGATGAACAACTTTCTAGGGTTAGAGAGAATGAAATTACTGATGATGATATTATTGAAAATGATGATTATGATTCTCCCCCTAGATATGAATTACATGTTGTTCCTGAGGGTTATGTTATTGATGAAGAAACTGCTAGAGACTTCTTTGCTTGCAATTATAGAGAAGATCTTAAGAAATTGTTAGCTAAGCTGAAAGAAAAATCCTTGAATGATAGAATGAAATATGATCCTCCTTTTGCTACTTCACCTATCTTTGTAACTGATAAGGATTATGAATTCTCTGTCGATCCTGAGTTAACTACTTTGGTTGAATCTGATCCTTCCTATGGTTATGATTCTGAAACTGTTGTGGCACATCTTACTAAATTGAATGATATGGCCACCCTATTTGCTCATGAGGATAAAATTCGCTATTACTATATTCTCAAATTGTTTCCTTTCTCATTAAAGGGTGATGCTAAGATATGGTTTAATTCTCTTGCTCCTAGTTGTGTGCATAGTCCCCAGAATATGATTTACTACTTTTCTACAAAATATTTCCCTGCTCATAAGAAACAAGCTGCTTTAAAGGAAATATTTAACTTTGTGCAAATTGAAGAAGAGCTTGGGGGAGGCTTCTCCAATTACTTAATGCTTTGTCTGATCATCCTCTCAAGAAAAATGAGATACTTGATATCTTTTATAATGGACTAACCAATGCTTCCAGAGACCACCTGGATAGTTGTGCTGGTTGTGTTTTCAGGGAAAGAACTATTGAGCAAGTTGAATTGGTATTGAATAATATATTGAGTAATGAAAATGATTGGACAATTCCTGAACCAACTCCAAAGCTAACTCCAAAGAAAAGGGGTATTCTATTTCTCAGTCCTGATGATATGCAAGAGGCAAAGAAATATATGAAAGAAAAATGTATTAAAGTGGAAGATGTTAAGAATCTACCACCTATTGAAGAAATACATGGTATTGATAACCCGACAAAGGTAGTAGAGGTAAACTCTCTCCATAGATTTGATGAAGGTGATATTCCTCATAATAAGTCTGCTAGACAATGCTCGGATGAGTTTGATATTTTCATTGTAAAACAAGAGAACTTCAATGCTTATGTTAGTAGACAATTGAATCATAATGCTTATATGCTTGACCACTTGGGTGATTATATTTGTAGAACTATTAATGATCTTAAGCTTGTTAGTAAACATGCCTCCATGGTTACAACTCAAGTAGAACAAGTACTTAAAGCTCATGATGATTTGCTCCATGAGTTGAATAGTAAGAATAATGATAATGCTGTTAGGGTTATGACTAGAGGTGGTAAGATGACCCAGGAACCTTTATATCCTGACGGTCGTCCTAACAGAATTGAGCTGGATTCTCAGAGAACTGATACTAATGCACCTAGTCCTCGTACTAAAAATAAAAAGAAAACTTATAGGACTTTGCATGCTAGTGAACCTGCTATAGACACAGCTAAGAATCCCAATGATATTTCTATTTTTCATGTCGAGACACAGTACAGTAATGAACATGAACCTAGTGCTAATGTTATTGATGAGGTTCATGTTCATGCTCAACCTAGTAATGATAATGATGTAGACATTGGACCTGCTATTGATCTTGATAACCCACAATCAAAGAATCAACGTTACGATAAGAGAGATTTTGTTGCTAGGAAACATGGTAAATAAAGAGAACCATGGGTTCAGAAATGCATGCCCTTTCCTCCTAAGCCATCCAAGAAAAAGGATGATGAGGATTTTGAGCGCTTTGCTGAAATGATTAGACCTATCTTTTTGCGTATGCGTTTGACTGATATGCTTAAAATGCCTCCTTATGCTAAGTACATGAAAGATATTGTTACTAATAAAAGAAAGATACCGGAAGATGAAATTTCCACCATGCTTGCTAATTATACTTTTAAGGGTGGAATACCAAAGAAACTTGGGAGATCCCAGAGTACCAACTATACCATGCTCCATTGAAAGAAACTATGTTAAAACTACTTCATGTGATCTTGGAGCCGGTGTTAGTGTTATGCCTTTCTCTCTGTATCGTAGACATGATTTGAATAAGTTGACACCTACTGAAAATTCTCTGCAAATGGCTGAGAAATCAACTGCTATACCCATCAGTATTTGTGAGGATGTGCGTGTTGTGGTTGAAACGTTACTATCTTAATTGACTTTGTTATTCTTGATATTCCCGAGGACGACAGTATGTCGATTATCCTTGGTAGACCATTTTTGAATACTGCAGGTGCTGTTATTGATTGCCATAAAGGCAATGTCACTTTTCATGTTAATGGCAATGAGCATACGGTACATTTTCCGAAGAAACAACCTTAAGTTCATAGTATCAATTCTATCGGAAAAATTTCAACTATTACTGTTGGAGGTTTTGAATTTCCTCTTCCAACTATCAAAAAGGAATATGGTATTCTTATTGTTGGGGACATGCATATCCCCGTTGAGGTAACCTAGTGTTATTCAAAAATTCTTCGGTTTCATGTCACTCGGAAGAAGTTTATTAATAAGACTTGATCAACCTTGTTAATGGATTCCTTTTTGATGAGCATGAGATGGATGAATTTAGAAAGTACAACTCTCTGTACCCATCCTTGACTTTCTGTTATTTACATTAAATAAGGCAAAATTAGTATTTTCTGTCTATTTTCTGAATTATCCATGCAATAAAAAATGTCCCAAAAATAAAAGTTCTGCAAATGCCCTGAAAATTGGATATGATTTTTTATATATTGTTTTAGAATTTCTGGTGCAAAGAACACACCAGGGGGCCTCACCAGTTGGCCACAAGGGTGGAGGGCGCGCCCACCCCCCCTAGGGCGCGCCCTTGACCTTGTGGGCCCCATGTGGCCCCCTCCACATATTCAATCACCCATCCACTCCTTCTTCCTCTAGAAAAATCACTCCATAGCTCAAACCCGCGTCCTTGCTCATCTTGTTGCCATTTTCGATCTCCTTGCCCAAAGCTCCATTCACAAAACTGCTTTGGGGGATTGTTCTTCGGTATGTGACTCCTCCAATGGTCCAGTTAGTTTTTGTTCTAGTGATTTATTTATTGCAATTTTTTGCCACTGTGGTGACCTTGTTACTGAGCTTGCATGTCAAATTTGTATGGTCCAAAGTAGTTTTGATGCATGATATAGCCTCTAGGCACTTGTAGGAGTAGTTGCTATCAAATTTTGTTGAGTTTGGTTCACTTTTATTTTGAGTCACTAAAAAAATTTCAGAAATTTTTCAGCGGAAGAAAAATGTCCAAGAAAATGTACTGAGGTGGTTCTTCAAGGAAGTAAGGACCAAGGGCTGCGATTCGTGAGCAGGACCTTGAACCGCCAAGGGAAGCTCAAGTGAAGTCGTGTGAATGGCCGTCGGATGAATTTATGGATTGTGCAGGTTTCAAGGATGAATTCTAGGCGTACGTACAAAATGCCGGCCTCGAGGACTTCTTATCAGACCAGTGCTTACAGTATTATTATCTCACTGATTCCTTCATGTAGAGGTTCGAGTTTTCATCTAAGTGTAATACTCATACCGTCCTATTTGATCTTTATGATGAATCTTGTACCATGGACCTAGAAGACTTTTGTGATGCATGCAAAATTCCACAATGGGGTAGTCTTAGTGAACCTCACAAATCTGAATATAATAATTTCCTTGCTAGCATCACCGTTGGAGAAACTAGAAATATCACACAAGCCTCCATGGGGAGCATTCATTTTCCTGCCATACATTATTTTTGCTCTCTTCATAGGCAGATGCATTAATGGTAAACATGATCATAGCCACCTTTCTACATTGGATCTTAGTGTCCTCAAGTATGCAGTGTTGGATGATAAACGATATAATTTAGGGGCCATTATTGCTAGGAGGTTACACCATAATGCTAAAGATGGAGATTTATTTGGTGGGATTTATGCAACTCGTTTAGCTAAATATTTGGGTGTACCTATTAGAGGGTATGATATTGAGTTGTCACCTGCCTTTCTAGATTATGAGGCTATGGTACGCTACCAGTCTCTTAAGAGGAATGAACATATCCTCCAGTACCGACTAATATTTGATAGACGGTGTGCCGTCCTTGTTACTCTTCCTGCTCCTGCTTTCTTTAACTTTCAGGCAAATGGGTGATATTTTATAACTAGAGAGGAGGCAAACGAGTATGAGAGAACATCAGAGGCTGCTCGCCTCCATGTTGCAGCCCTTCAGGCAGTAGCTAATGCGTCTCAATACAACCCCAACTACAACTTTGGATATCTACCGGGCCAGCCGTGGCCCTAGACTAACTTAGGCCCAAAGCCTAAGCTTGGGGGAGTACTTATTTCTCACCAGCATTATATTCATGTTCACACACTCATTCCAGTTGTCGGTGCTCATACTTTTTCATTATATTATCCATATTAGTTTATTTCTTTTTCTTGCTTTCTTCTTGTGTGTTTCTTAAACCTTAAGAAAAACAAAAAAAAATTAGTTGTAGTCAGTTTACTTTCTTTACATGCTTAGTAGTAATGTTAAAAGAAAACCCAAAAAGATTTCTAGTCCTTGTTTTGCTTGTTGGGAGCTTTCCCGTGTAAATAGTTTTTCTAGTTCTTGTTTCTCTTTCTTCAGAAAAACAAAAACTCCAAAAATATTTCAGTGTGTTTCTTTGAAATTCTTTTCTTTTTTGGGGGTCGAGAGGAGAAGACCACGATGAAAATGTTGAGTGGCTCTCATATGCATTATTGTTAATCTAACAAAGAGCCGATATTACCTTGTCTTCTCCTTTGAATAAGTGTTTGCAGATTCCAGCTTAGTCCAATGTGCGTGCACTATTATTATTTATCCACACCGTTCGGCCGTGCAAGTGAAAGGCAATAATGACGATATGATGAAATGATTGTGATGAGGAAAAGCTGGTATGAACTCGACCTATCTTGTTTTTGTAAATATGATTAGTTCATCATTCCCGATTCAGCCTATTATGAATTGAACATGTTTGTAATGACAATTAGAGATTATAGTTACTCATGCCTTGCTTAATTAGCTAGGAGTTTATAATGGTTTACCTTGCATTCCAACATGGAAACTAAAATGTTTGTGATGTAGTATGATAGGATGGTATCCTCCTTTGAATGATTCGAGTGGCTTGACTTGGCACATGTTCACGCATGTAGTTGAAACAAAATAAAGATAGCATCCATGATATTTATGTTCATGGTGATTTATATCCTACTCATGCTTGCATTCATTGTTGGTTAATCTCAATGCATGTGTCGGATTCAGGGCTCCGCAGACACTTGAGAGGTTTGAACATTGGGGTGCGTACGAAGAACTTCTTCTCCCCGACCTGCCGGCCCAACGATTCCACAGCCTAGCTCGGCGAACCCAAGGGACAAGAGACACAACAATTTATCCTGGATTGGGCCACCTTGCGGTGTAATACCCTACTCCAGCTTTGTGGTGGATTGCCTCGAGGGGCTGAGGATGAACTAGTACATGGATGAACAACCTCAGGATGTGAGGTGTTGTTGAGCTTGATGAGCTGGTGGGTGTGAGGATGGTCTGAATGATCCGTCCCCCCTCTAGATGCTTGCTATGGTGGTGGCTAAGTCATATTTATAGTGGCCTTGGTCCTCCTCCAAAATGTAGGCGGGAAGGGATTCCACAACATCCAATTTCAATGGGAGACAACTAGTAGAAGCTATCCTGACAAAAGTAGTCTTTGCCTGCAAAAGGCTTTGGTGGTGATGTTGTCGTGGGCTCCGCGGTTACCTCTGTCCTATCATCCTGGCGGTCTTGGTCTTGTTGCACCAATATGGAAACCTTTGCTTGATTCCTCGGGACTCTGCACTTGCGCTTGCCTCCTTGGCACCAAAGAGGAAACTGGTACGCTGCGCCCGCTGGCGCCCGCCTGGCCTTGGTCGTCATGGCTCACATCATGTGAACCTCGCGAGGTGCACCTTCCCTTGATATCTCCGCTCCTCGAGAGTCATCCTAGTAAGGCCGCCCCCAGGGAGGTCTTGGTGTCGTCCGCCTCGCGAGGCTCGGCCCCTCACGAGGGTCTTGAGTCGTTGTTACTAAAACTGGGTCGTACCGGGCCACTGATGGAGCCTTGTCATGGGCCGCAGGCAGGCAAGTCTGGATATCCCGTTCCTAGAACGCCGACAGTAGCCCCCGGGCCCAAGGCGCGCTCGAACTTGGCATCGAGGCAAAGCGAAAGGGCAAGTGCGGCGCGCCACGGGCCCCAACCGCCTGCGGCCTTGGTCTACAGGTGGCGATTGATGGGACGTGGGTGCCCCCGCTTCCCCATGCTGCCTCGGCAACCGTTCGACTTGACGATACTTGCTACGTCTTGAGCTTGAGTTGGTTTTCCCCGAAGAGGAAGCAATGATGCAGCAGAGTAGCGTAAGTATTTCCCTCAGTTTTTGAGAACCAAGGTATCAATCCAGTAGGAGGCCACGCTCAAGTCCCTCGTACCTGCACAAAACGATAGCTACTCGCAACCAACGCGATTAGGGGTTGTCAATCCCTTCACGGTCACTTACGAGAGTGAGATCTGATAGATATAATATTTTTGGTATTTTTTGTACAAAGATGCAAAGTAAAAAGTAAAGGCAAAGTAAAAAAGCAAAGCAAGATTAAAGTGATGGAGATTGATATGATGAGAATAGACCCGGGGGCCATAGGTTTCACTAGTGGCTTCTCTCAAGAGCATAAGTATTCTACGATGGGTGAACAAATTACTGTTGAGCAATTGACAGAATTGAGCATAGTTATGAGAATATCTAGGCATGATCATGTATATAGGCATCACGTCCGTGACAAGTAGACCAAAACGATTCTGCATCTACTACTATTACTCCACTCATCGACCGCTATCCGGCATGCATCTGGAGTATTAAGTTAAAAACAGAGTAACGCCTTAAGCAAGATGACATGATGTAGAGAGATAAATTCATGCAATATGAAATAAACCCCATCTTGTTATCCTCGATGGCAATGATGCAATACGTGCCTTGCTGCCCCTTATGTCACTGGGAAAGGACACCACAGGATCGAACCCAATGCTGAGCACTTCTCCCATGGCAAGAACTACCAATCTAGTTGGCCAAACCAAACAGATAATTCGAAGAGACTTGCAAAGATAACCAATCATACATAAAAGAATTCAGAGAAGATTCAAATATTATTCATAGATAGACTTAATCATAAACCCACAATTCATCAGTCTCAACAAACACACCGCAAAAAGAAGATTACATCGAATAGATCTCCACAAGAGAGGGGGAGAACTTTGTATTGAGATTCAAAGAGAGAGAAGAAGCCATCTAGCTACTAACTATGGACCCGAAGGTCTGAGGTAAACTACTCACACTTCATCGGAGAGGCTATGATGATGTAGAAGCCCTCCGTGATGACGGCCCTCTTCCGGCGGAGCTCCGGAAAAGGCCCCAAGATGGGATCTCGTGGATACAGAAAGTTGCGGCGGTGGAATTAGGTTTTTGGCTCCTGTTCTGATCATTTGGGGGTATGTATGTATATATAGGAGGAAGGAGTACGTCGGTGGAGCACCAAGGGGCCCCCGAGGTAGGGGGCGCGCCCAAGGGGGACGCCCCCCACCCTTGTGACCTCCTCTTTGACTCCTTGGAGTAGGGTCCAAGTCTACTGGATCACGTTCGGTGAGAAAATCACGTTCCCGAAGATTTTATTCCGTTTGGACTCCGTTTGATATTCTGTTTCTTCGAAACACTGAAATAGGAAAAAAAACAGCAATTCTGGGCTGGGCCTCCGGTTAATAGGTTAGTCCCAAAAATAATATAAAAGTGGAAAATAAAGCCCAATATAGTCTAAAAAAGTAGATAATATAGCATGGAGCAATCAAAAATTATAGATACGTTGGAGACGTATCAGGCATCCCCAAGCTTAATTCTTGCTCGTCCTCAAGTAGGTAAATGATAAAAAGAGAATTTTTGATGCGGAGTGCTACTTGGCATAATTTCAATGCAAATCTTCTTAATTGTGATATGAATATTCAGATTCGAAAGATTCAAGACAAAACTTTATATTGACATAAAAATAATAATACTTCAAGCATACTAACAAAGCAATTGTGTCTTCTCAAAATAACTTGGCCAAAGAAAGTTATCCCTACAAAATCATATAGTCTGGCTATGCTCTATCTTCACCACACAAAGTATTTAAATCATGCACAACCCCGATGACAAGCCAAGCAATTGTTTCATACTCTAACTTTTTCAAAACTTTTTCAATCTTCACGCAATACATGAGCATGAGCCATGTATATAGCACTATAGGTGGAATAGAATGGTGGTTGTGGAGAAGACAAAAAGGAGAAGATAGTCTCACATCAACTAGGCGTATCAACGGGCTATGGAGATGCCCATCAATAGATATCAATTTGAGTGAGTAGGGATTGCCATGCAACGGATGCACTAGAGCTATAAGTATATGAAAGCTCAAAAAGAAACTAAGTGGGTGTGCATCCAACTTGCTTGCTCATGAAGACCTAGGGCAATTTGAGGAAGCCCATCATTGGAATATACAAGCCAAGTTCTATAATGTAAAATTCCCACTAGTATATGAAAGTGATAACATGAGAGACTCTCTACTATGAAGATCATGGTGCTACTTCGAAGCACAAGTGTGGTAAGAGGATAGTAACATTGTCCCTTCTCTCTTTTTCTCTCATTTTATATATATATATTTTTTGGGCCTTTTCTCTTTTTTTAATGGCCTCTTTTTATTTGGGCTTCTTTGGCCTCTTTTTTTTATTTTTCGTCCGGAGTCTCATCCCGACTTATGGGGGAATCATAGTCTCCATCATCCTTTCCTCACTGGGACAATGCTCTAATAATGATGATCATCACACTTTTATTTTTCTTACAACTCAACAATTACAACTCGATACTTAGAACAAAATATGACTCTATATGGATGCATCCGGCGGTGTACCGGGATATGCAATATGACAATGATGGAGTGTGTCATGATGAACTAGATGGTGGAAAGTTCCATGGCAATATATCTCGGAATGGCTATGGAAATGCCATAATAGGTAGATATGGTGGCTGTTTTGAGGAAGGTATATGGTAGGTGTATGATACCGCGAAAGGTGCGCGGTATTAGAGAGGCTAGCAAAGGTGGAAGGGTGAGAGTGCGTATGATCCATGGACTCAACATTAGTCATAAAGAACTCATATACTTATTGCCAAAATCTAGAAGTTATCAAATCAAAGTATTACGTGCATGCTCCTAGGGGGATAGATTGGTAGGAAAAGACCATCTCTCGTCCCCGACCGCCACTCATAAGGAAGACAATCAATAAATAAATCATGCTCCGACTTCATCACATAACGGTTTGCCATACGTGCATGCTACAGGAATCACAAACTTTAACACAAGTATTCTTTAAATTCACAACTACTCAACTAGCATGACTTTAATATTATCACCTCCATATCTCAAAACAATTATCATGCTTCAATATTTTCTTAGTATTCAACACACTCAAAAGAAAGTTTCACAAATCTTGAATACCAAGCATATTATTATTAAGAAAATTACCATGCTACTAAGAGACTCTCAAAATAATTTAAGTGAAGCATGAGAGATCAATAGTTTCTTTAAAACAAATCCACCACCGTGCTCTAAAATATCTAAGTGAAGCACATAGAGAAAAATTATAACGCTCAAAAGATATAAGTGAAGCACATAGAGCAAAACTACTTAGCTCAAAAGATTTAAGTGAAGCAGATAGAGTATTCTATCAAATTTTAATTCATGTATGGCTCTCTCAAAAGGTGTGTACAGCAATGATGATTATGGCATACTAAGACACAAAGACACAAATAATACAAGACGCTCCAAGCAAAACACATATCATGTTGGTGAATAAAAATATAGCTCCAAGTAAACTACCGATGGAAGTGGACGAAAGAGGGGATGCCTTCCGGGGCATCCCCAAGCTTTGAATTTTTGGTGTCCTTGGATTATATTGGGGGTTACATGGGCATCCCCAAGCTTAGGCTCTTTCCAATCCTTGTTCCATGATCCATCAAAAGAATTCACCCAAAACTTGAAAACTTCACAACACAAAACTCAAAATAGAAAACTCGTGAGCTCCGTTAGCGAAAGAAAACAAAAGACCACTTCAAGGTACTGTAATGAACTCATTCTTTATTTATATTGGTGTTAAACCTACTGTATTACAACTTCTCTATGGATTATAAACTATTTTACTAACCATAGATTCATCAAAATAAGCAACCAACACACGAAAAACAGAATCTGTCAAAAACAGAACAGTCTGTAGTAATCTGTAGCTAGCGCAAGATATGGAACCCCAAAAATTCTAAAATAAATTTCTGTACGTGAGGAATTTATCTATTAATCATCTTAAAAAATAATTAACTAAATATCACTCTTCAAATAAAAATGACAGAAGTTCTCGTGAGCACTAAAGTTTCTGTTTTTTACAGCAAGTTCAACAAGACTTTCCCCAAGTCTTCCCAACGGTTCTACTTGGCACAAACACTAATTAAACACAAAAAACCCAACCAAAATAGAGGCTAAATAATTTATTTATTACTAAGCAGGAGCAAAAAGCAAGGAATAAAAATAAAATTGGGTTTCCTCCCAACAAGCGCTATCGTTTAACGCCCCTAGCTAGGCATAAAAGAGAGGATAGATCTAGGTATTGCCATCTTTGGTAGGCAATTCTTCGATGAGGCATCTATTTCCCTTAGGAATTTATTTCTTTCTAGTGATTATCGAAATATTAGGCACAAAATCGAAAAATTCATTTGTAGCAATCGGTTCCTTAATGATAGCAAAAAGATTAGGATGAATACTTATAGATTTAAGATCCGCAGTTTCATTACTAGATGATTCACCCGTATTTTTAGGAACATACATAAGCTTGTCAAATTTAGTAGGAGGACTTGGAGTATTCTTTATGGAAGAAAAAGCGGTTCCCAAGTTTGTAATGATACCCTCAAGTTTATCAATTCTAGTAGAATCTAAGTTTATCTTCTCATTAACTATGGGTCCCTTTTCCTTAATATTTTCCAGAGTCAATCCTACCTTAGATCCATATTGAGTAATTTGATTATGGATCTTTTTATCTAGATTTTCAATTAATTCAATAGTAGCAACTTTATTTTCAATAATTTCAAGTCTTTGCATAACATGCTCCAAAGTTAACATGGTTCCATTAACCAAAAGAGGTGGTGAGCCAAATAAATTTAGCATAGCATTATAAGAATCAAAAGTATGGCTACCCAAGAAGTTCCCTCTGGTAATGGTATCGAGGATATATCTATACCAAGGATTAACACCTACATAAAAATTGCGGAGAAGAACTAAGGTAGATTGCTTCCTGGTAGATCTATTTTGAGCATTGCAAATTCTATACCAAGCATCTTTTAGATTTTCTCCCTCCCTTTGTTTAAAATTTAGAACTTCACTCTCGGGAGACAACAGGGAAGATATGAGACTAGCCATGGCAATAAGCAAACAAACTAGCACACAAGCAAACAAGAGCAAATTGGCAAAAGAGGCAAATAGAGAGGGAGGATAGAGAGAGAGGGCGAATAAAACGGCAAGGGTGAAGTGGGGGAGAGGAAAACGGGAGGCAAATGGAAAATAATGTAATGCGAGAGATAGGGATTGTGATGGGTACTTGGTATGTTGACTTTTTGCGTAGACTCCCCGGCAACGGCGCCAGAAATCCTTCTTGCTACGTCTTGAGCTTGCGTTGGTTTTCCCCGAAGAGGAAGGGATGATGCAGCAGAGTAGCGTAAGTATTTCCCTCAATTTTTTAGAACCAAGGTATCAATCCAGTAGGAGGCCACGCTCAAGTCCCTCGTACCTGCACAAAACGATAGCTACTCCAACCAACGCGATTAGGGGTTGTCAATCCCTTCACGGTCACTTACGAGAGTGAGATCTGATAGATATAATATTTTTGGTATTTTTGGTATAAAGATGCAAAGTAAAAAGTAAAGGCAAAGTAAAAAAGCAAAGCAAGATTAAAGTGATGGAGATTGATATGATGAGAATAGATCCGGGGGCCATAGGTTTCACTAGTGGCTTCTCTCAAGAGCATAAGTATTCTACGGTGGGTGAACAAATTACTGTTGAGCAATTGACAAAATTGAGCATAGTTATGAGAATATCTAGGCATGATCATGTATATAGGCATCACGCCCGTGACAAGTAGACCGAAACGATTCTGCATCGACTACTATTGCTCCACTCATCGACTGCTATCCAGCATGTATCTAGAGTATTAAGTTAAAAATAGAGTAATGCCTTAAGCAAGATGACATGATGTAGAGAGATAAATTCATGCAATATGAAATAAACCCCATCTTGTTATCCTCGATGGCAATGATGCAATACGTGCCCTGTTGCCCCTTATGTCACTGGGAAAGGACACCGCAGGATCGAACCCAATGCTGAGCACTTCTCCCATGGCAAGAACTACCAATCTAGTTGGCCAAACCAAACGGATAATTCAAAGAGACTTGCAAAGATAACCAATCATACATAAAAGAATTCAGAGAAGATTCAAATATTATTCATAGATAGACTTAATCATAAACCCACAATTCATCAGTCTCAACAAACACACCGCAAAAAGAAGATTACATCGAATAGATCTCCACAAGAGAGGGGGAGAACTTTGTATTGAGATTCAAAGAGAGAGAATAAGCCATCTAGCTACTATGGACCCGAAGCTCTAAGGTAAACTACACACACTTCATCGGAGAGGCTATGATGATGTAGAAGCCCTCCGTGATGACGGCCCTCTTCCGGCGGAGCTCCGGAACAAGCCCCAAGATGGGATCTCGTGGATACAGAAAGTTGCGGCGGTGGAATTAGGTTTTTGGCTCCCGTTCTGATCGTTTTGGGGTCCGTATGTATATATAGGAGGAAGGAGTACGTCGGAGGAGCACCGAGGGGCCCACGAGGCAGGGGGGCGCGCCCTAGGGGGGCGCCCCCACCCTCGTGACCTCCTCTTTGACTCCTTGGAGTAGGGTCCAAGTCTCCTGGATCACGTTCGGTGAGAAAATCACGTTCCCGAAGATTTTATTCCGTTTGGACTCCGTTTGATATTCTGTTTCTTCGAAACACTGAAATAGGCAAAAAAAACAGCAATTCTGGGCTGGGCCTTTGGTTAATAGGTTAGTCCCAAAAATAATATAAAAGTGGAAAATAAAGCCCAATATAGTCCAAAACAGTAGATAATATAGCATGGAGCTATCAAAAATTATAGATACGTTGGAGACGTATCAATACTCCACTACATGCAGAGGAAAATCATCATTACGTGCGACTGTGGAGGCCGACAGTTGGCCTCCTCCTAGCTATAAATGAGGGAAGGGGCGGAGGCCCCATGCTCATCTCTGTCTTCCCGCAATTCACTCTTTCTTCTTCCTCTTGGTCCCTCCATCCTGCTATCCTTCCGAAACATCCATGGCGCCGATCAGGAGGTTATCCACAGCGAAAAAGGGAAAGACCCCCCTCGTGGAGCCCGAGCTGCTTCCGCCGAAGAAGATGTCCCCTGCCCTCACGACGCCAGGGCGAGGCAGGAGGTGACGCGGCCCTGGTACGAGCGGCCACCCCCTGTCTTCCCACTTCCTCTGTATGCTTGGGCGCCAGGCTTGGAAGAAGGTGGCAGCGTGCTACCTCTTGAGCTTGCGTTGGTTTACCCTTGAAGAGGAAAGGCTGATGCAGCATAGTAGCGTAAGTATTTCCCTCAGTTTTTTAGAACTAAGGTATCAATCTAGTAGGAGACTACACGCAAGTCCCTCGTACCTGCACAAACAAATAAGAACCTCGCAACCAATGCGATAAAGGGGTTGTCAATGCCTTCACGGTCACTTACGAGAGTGAGATCTGCTAAAGATAATAAGATAAATATTTTTGGTATTTTTATGATATAGATTGGAAAATAAAGATTGTAAATTAAATGGTAATATAAATAGCAAGTTGATATGAAAATAATATGATGGAAGATAGACCCGGGGGCCATAGGTTTCACTAGTGGCTTCTCTCAAGATAGCAAGTATTACGGTGGGTGAACAAATTACTGCCGAGCAATTGATAGAAAGCGCATAGTTATGCTAATATCTAAGGCAATGATCAGTGAAAGTAGAGCTAAACGATGCTGCATCTACTACTATTACTCCACACATCGACCGCTGTCCAGCATGCATCTAGAGTGTTAAGTTCATAAGAACAGAGTAACGCATTAGGCAAGATGACATGATGTAGAGGGATAAACTCAAGCAATATGATATAAACCCCATCTTTTTATCCTTGATGGCAACAATACAATACGTGCGTTGTTGCCCCTGCTGTCATTGGGAAAGGACTGCAAGATCGAACCCAAAGCTAAGCACTTCTCCCATTGCAAGAAAGATCAATCTAGTAGGCCAAACTAAACTGATAATTCGAAGAGACTTGCAAAGATATCAAATCATGCATATATGAATTCAGAGAAGAATCAAATAATAATCATAGATAATCAAATCATAAACCCACAATTCATTGGATCTCGGCAAACACACTGCAAAAAGAGTTACATCGAATAGATCTCCAAGAAGATCAAGGAGAACTTTGTATTGAGATCCAAAGAGAGAGAAGAAGCCATCTAGCTAATAACTATGGATTTGAAGGTCTATGGTAAACCACTCACACATCATCGGAGATGCTATGGTGTTGATGTAGAAGCCCTCCGTGATCGATTCCCCCTCCGGCAGAGCGCCGAAAAAGGCCCCAAGATGGGATCTCACGGGTACATAAGGTTGCGGCGGTGGAAATAGGGTTTTGTGGTGCTCCTGGATGTTTTCGGGGTATATGGGTATATATAGGAGGAAGAAGTACGTCGGTGGATAGGGATGGCAATTTTATCCATGGATCTGGATATCCATGGATACCCGACCCAGTTGGGCAAGGGTATGGGGCACATTTCTGCCCATGGGTCCATGGATATGGATACCCGGGAACAACCGGGTTGGGCACGGTTATAGATTGTGCTCCATGGATATCCAATGGATACCCGTATTACATGTGGGGCCATATGGCAGTGACAGTAGAAAGAGCGAATCAATGGGAAATAGCAGGCAATATTCAACTGGTACCATAAGCTATATGCTACATAATCAGCCTCTGGTATGTCACACTTACAGACTCATCGTATTACTTGTTGCCTACTTATGCATGTAGTTTATGTTGTCATTTGTGAGTGAATGATGATGAGTTAATTTGATATTTGGGAAGGCTTCATGCTGAATTTTCTATGCCCATGGAGCTCCATGGGTATGTGGGTATCCAACGGGTTTGGGCATGGGCACAAGTTGTGCCCATGGCTAATTTGGTGGATGGGCAGAGGGTAGGAAGATGGGTCATGGGTTGGATTTGGACCAGCTCCACCAGCCCCAAACCCGACCCATTGCCATCCCTATCGGTGGAGCTGCGAGGGCCCACGAGGGTGGGGGCACGCCTCCCTGTCTCGTGGCCTCCTCGCTTTTTCTTGATGTCAACTCCAAGTCTCATGGATCACGTTTGTTCCAAAAATAATTCTCCCGAAGGTTTGATTCCGTTTGGATTCCGTTTGATATTCCTTTGCTGTGAAACACTGAAATAGGCAAAAAACAGCAATTTGCACTGGGCATTTGGTTAGTAGGTTAGTCCCAAAAATAATATAAAAGGTATATTGAAGCCCATTTAACATCCAAAACAGATAATATAATAGCATGGAACAATCAAAAATTATAGATACGTTGGAGACGTATCAAGCATCCCCAAGCTTAATTCCTACTCGTCCTCGAGTAGGTAATTGATAAAACAGAATTTTTGATGTGGAATGCTACCTAGCATAATTCTTAATGTAATTTTCTTTATTGTGGCATGAATGTTCAGATCTGAAATATTCAAGACAAAATTTTAATATTGACATAAAAATAATAATACTGCAAGCATACTAACAAAGCAATCATGTCTTCTCCAAATAACATGGCCAAAGAGAGTTATCCCTACAAAATCATATAGTCTGGCTATGCTCCATCTTCACCACACAAAATATTTAAATCATGCACAACCCCAATGACAAGACAAGCAATTTTTTCTTTATTTTGATGTTCTCAAACTTTTTCAATCTTCACGCAATACATGAGCATGAGCCATGGACATAGCACTATATGTGGAATAGAATGGTGCTTGTGGAGAAGACAAAAAGGAGAAGATAGTCTCACATCAACTAGGTGTATCAATGGGCTATGGAGATGCCCATCAATAGATATCAATTTGAGTGAGTAGGGATTGCCATGCAATGGATGCACTAGAGCTATAAGTGTATGAAAGCTCAACAAAAGAACTAAGTGGGTGTGCATCCAACTTGCTTGCTCACGAAGACCTAGGGCATTTTGAGGAAGCCCATCATTGGAATATACAAGCCAAGTTCTATAATCTAAAATTCCCACTAGTATATGAAAGTGACAACATAGGAGACTCTCTATCATGAAGATGATGCTGCTACTTTGAAGCACAAGTGTGGTCAAAGGATAGTAACATTGTCCCTTCTCTCTTTTTCTCTCATTTTTTTGGGGCCTTATCTTTTTTTGGCATTTCTCTTTTTTCGTACGGAGTCTCATCCCGACTTGTGGGGGAATCATAGTCTCCATCATCCTTTCCTCACATGGGACAATGCTCTAATAATGATGATCATCACACTTTTATTTACTTACAACTCGAAAAATTACAACTCGATGCTTAGAAAAAAACTATGACTCTATGTGAATGCCTCCGGCGGTGTACCTGGATCTACAATGACTCATGAGTGACATGTATGAAAAATTATGAACGGTGGCTTTGCCACAAATACGATGTCAACTACATGATCATGCAAAACAATATGACAATGATGAAGTGTGTCATAACGAACGGAATGGTGGTAAGTTGCATGGCAATATATATCGGAATGGCTATGGAAATGCCATAATAGGCAGGTATGGTGGCTGTTTTGAGGAAGGCATAGGGTGAGTTTATGGTATGGGCGAAAGTTGTGTGGTACTAGAGAGGCTGGCAATGGTGGAAGGGTGAGAGTGCGTATAATCCATGGACTCAACATTAGTCATAAAGAACTCACATACTTATTGCAAAAATCTATTAGTCATCAAAAAAAAGTACTACGCGCATGCTCCTAGGGGGATATATTGGTAGGAAAAGACCATCGCTCATCCCCGACCGCCACTCATAAGGAAGACAATCAATAAATAAATCATGCTCCGACTTCTTCACATAATGGTTCACCATACGTGCATGCTACGGGAATCACAAACTTTAGAACAAGTATTTATCAAATTCACAACTACTCAACTAGCATGACTCTAATATCACCATCTTCATATCTCAAAACAATCATCAAGTATCAAACTTCTCATAGTATTCAATGCACTTTTTATGATAGTTTTTATTATACCCATCTTGGATGCCTATTATATTAGGACTAATTTTATAGCCAAAGAAAATTACCATGCTGTTCTAGAGGACTCTCAAAATGATATAAGTGAACCATGAGAGATCAATAATTTCTATAAAATAAAACCACCACCATGCTCTTAAAGATATAAGTGAAGCACATAGAGCAAAATTATCTAGCTCAAAAGATATAAGTGAAGCACATAGAGTATTCTAATAAATTCTGATTCATGTGTATCTCTCCAAAAGTTGTGTACAGAAATTATTATTGTGGTGAACTAAATAGCAAATACTCAAATCATACAAAACGCTCCAAGCAAAACACATATCATGTGGTGAATAAAAATATAACCTCAAGTAAAGTTACCGATAGACGAAGACGAAAGAGGGGATGCCTTCTGCGGGATCCCCAAGCTTAGGTTTTCGGTAGTCCTTGAATTTTACCTTGGGGTGCCTTTGGCAACCCCAATCTTAGGCTCTTGCCACTCGTTATTCCAAAATCCATCAAATCTTTACCCAAAACTTGAAAACTTCACAACACAAAACTCAACAGAAAATCTCATGAGCTCCGTTAGTATAACAAAACAAACCACCACTTCAAGGTACTGTAATGAACTCATTATTTATTTATATTGGTTTTAAACCTACTGTATTCCAACTTCTCTATGGTTCATACCCCCTTATACTAGCCATAGATTCATCAAAATAAGCAAACAACACACGAAGAAGAGAATCTTTCAAAAACAGAACAGTTTGTAGTAATCTGTAGGTTTTGAATACTTCTGTAGCCCCAAAAGTTTTGAAATAAGTTGGTGGACGTGAGGAATTTGTCTATTAATCATATGCAAAAAGAATCAACCTAATTGCACTCTCCAGTAAAAAATGGCAGCAATTCTCCTGAGCGCTAATGTTTCTGTTTTTTACAGCAAGATCACATAAACTTCCCCCATGTCTTACCAAAGGTTCTACTTGGCACAAACACTAATTAAAAGCATAAAACCACATATATATAGAAGCTAGATGAATTATTTATTACTAAACAGAACCCAAAAAACAAGAAACGAAAATAAAATTGGGTTGCCTCCCAACAAGCGCTATCGTCTATGTCGGTGTACTAAAGTAGGGGTACCCTTAGTACCCCGAACTTGTGCACGGGCAGTCGCAGCGTCCCGCGGCAAGGCCTGCCAGGTCACCGCCAAGATCCTCCGTGGCCCCTTTGAAGACCATTCAAGAACAAAGTACTCAAGACAAGACCCTGGCAAGAGGAGCTTGCCGGGAAGAAGGCAAGACCCCGGCTAGAGGAGCTTGCCGGGAAGGCCATCAGAAGCATCCCAAGGCCCCGGCAAGAGGCGCTTGCCGAGAAGGCCATCCAAGGCATTCCAAGGAACTTGCCGCGGCGCGCTACGCGCCCCGGCAAGGCCCGGTGAGCAACAAGCTCCCGGAAGCGACAAGTCGACGGCCGCGGCAAGGCGTTTGCCGCGGTAAGCCCCCACTCCACGCCCGCGCTCCAGCACATCCACCCACGTGTCGCTCCGGGGCCCCTCCCGAGCACACGTGGCAGGAGGCTGTGTAGCTAGGGGCGTGCGGTGGCACGCAGGCGCTGACAAGACAACCATCGTGGCAAGACGGTGGCGTCCCTAGCGGTCCCTTTCGGTGCTGTCTAGGCGACATAGACGGGCATTTAATGCCCTTGTCCCCTGCCGTCAGGGTTAGGTATGATAACACTGTAGCAGCTAGCTGTGCCTACTACAGCACCTAGCTGTGCCTACCCACGGCACTCTTTCCATTTTTGCCCTTGGCCCCCGTTGCTCTATGTCGGTAACCCCTTGAGTATAAAAGGAGGCCCGTGTGCAACGTAGAGGGGGGTCGGCCATTTTGAGAGCCTCGGGGAGCAATTCCACACACTCACGCTCGATCCCGCTCCCGAGCTAGAAATCAATACCAATCCACAAAGCAGGAGTAGGGTTTTACGCATCCGTGCGGCCCGAACCTGGGTAAATCGCTCGCGTGCTTCGCCTCGATTTACTCCTCGCACGATCAAACCGCCCGCGTGCTTCGCCTCGATTTGCTCTTTGCGCAACCTCCGCCCCCCGCCGAACCAAAAGGGACCCGGTCCGCCGGTCCCATAGGTGCCCGTGGATCAGAAACCCCGGCATCTCTGGCGTGCCAGGTAGGGGGCGTCGAAGTTGTGTGAATCAGATCCGGCGTTCTTGCGGGCTAGATCTTCATCTTCTGCATCGATCTTCACCATCTTCATCAACATGCCACCGAAGAAGAAGGTTTCGGAGGCAGCTGCTCCGTCCGCGCCGAGCCACCCACCGCCGGAGCAAGCGGATGGTGGGGCAGGCGCCGGCGGAAGGGCACGCATCGACGAGGGAACTCACGGTGCTGCCAGGTCCCAAGGCAAGGCTGCGCTGCCCATCGGCGGCGTGGCCGGCTCCCACAACGACCGGGCGCACTCCAAGACCTCGGCGTCCTTGCATGCACCGCGCCCATCTCAGGAGGCGCGGGACTGGCAGCGTCATGGTACTCACGGTACCATGCGCTCGCTGGACCCGGATCGGGCTGGTGGATCTCGGAGCACTCCGAACCACCATGCACGTCAACCTGCTGGCGCGAGCGACACGCGGTCGCCTGGACGAGACGCTGCTCCTTCTAACGTGGTTAGAAGTCCGAGCGTGTCCCGCTCCTCGCACCGTTCGCTACCGCCGCCCGCCACCGCAGCCGAAGCTCTGGCGCGAGCTCAGTTGCTCCTAGACTACCCTCCAGCGCCGGACAAGATCGACGACTGGAGGGCCACTATCCAGAGTCTCATTGGTTTCGCCAACGGCGACACTCCTCGGCAGCCGACCACGTCGCAGCCGCAGCGAGTCAGCCAGGCACGAACCGGTGGTGACAAGACTGGTGGGGGTGCAACTACTGTGCACTCCCCACCCCGAAGGCCAAGATCACCGACTCGCCGGATCCACCTTGACAGCGAATCCACCGCGTCATCTGATCCCCGAGTTCGTCGCGATCAGCACCAAGTTCTTCAAGAACGGCAGCGGGAAGACGCTCGTACTCGCATCGAGCGCCGGAGAGAAGCGCGACGTCAATCAGACCAGCGCGCTGGGCCCTCTGTTGACATGCATGCGCCAGGGGAACCAGGCGACTTGCCGTACCCGGTAGGTTGCCCTGCGTTCACTCGTGAGCTGCGGCAAGTCCAGTGGCCCAGTATGAAGAACTTCAAGCCCGACGTACCAGAGAAGTACGACGGCAAGTTGCATCCGTCGGAGTTCCTCAGCATCTACACCATCGCGGTGCAGGCTGCTGGGGGGCGGGACGACAAGATCCTTGCCAACTACTTCCCGTTGGTACTCAAGCCCAACGTCAGGTCCTGGCTCATGCACTTGCCGGACAACTCCATATCCTCTTAGGCTGAGCTGTGCCATCAGTTTGTTGGTGCCTTCACAGGCGGCCACAAACCTCATGGCCAAGAGAGCGATCTTCATCTGCTCGTCCAGAAGGAAGGAGAGCCCCTGCGCCAGTACATCCAGAGGTTCAGCCGCGTACACCACAACATCCCAAATATCCGCCCTGTCGCGGTAATCAGCGCATTCCATCAGAACGTGCGTAACCGCAGGATGCGGGAGGAGTTGGCGATGTGCAAGATTCGGGACGTCAGCGAGCTTTATGCCCTGGCCGACAGGTGTGCACACGCTGAGGAGGGGAGGAAATTCCCCGAAGAAAGCACTGGAGCAGGAGGATCTGACAGCGAGGATGCCGCCCCGGCAAAGAGAAGCCGGCGGTGCAACAACAGGAAGAAGCAGAACAACGAGGTGCTGGTCGTCGAGCAGTCCGGAAATGAAGGTGACGCCACGAAGGCTACAGTTGGTAGCTCCGGCAAGGAAGTTGCCGCATGCACCAACTGTCAGGCTGTGGCGGTCGCCGACAAGCGGGACGGCTCCGGCAAGCGATACTGTAAGATTCACCGCACCAAGGGCCATGACCTCCAGAGCTGCAAGAAGGTCGAGCAGCTCGTCCAGCAACAGAGGGCTGAGTACGAGCGGCGCGACAGGGAGAGAGCCCAAGGGGGTGCCGAGAAACCTGGCCAGAAGCGCACCGGCCAGGAAGGACGCCGCGGCAAGGCCAAGCAGCGGCAAGGAGACAGACCTCCCTGCGGTCGCGACAACGACGACGACGACGGCGAGGATGAAGACATGGATGACGTTGAGACCAGTGAGCAGGAGTTTCAGAAAGCCACAGAGGTCTTGTGCGTTGACGGGGGTGCTTCCCTACATACCTCGCACCGCCAACTCAAACAGTGGGTGCGGGAAGTCAATGCAGCGGAACCACCCATCGAATCGCGCAAGCTTCTGAAGTGGTCCAGCACGCCTATCATCTTTGACATTGAGGACCACCCTGATCGCACAACCGCGGTCGGGTGTCTGCCGATGTTGGTTTCACCGACTATCCGCAACCTCAAGGTCACCAAGATGCTAGTTGACGGCGGGGCCGGCTTAAACCTGATCTCCTCCGTTGTGCTCCGAAAACTCCAGATCCCTGACGGCGAGCTCGAAGAGACCGGCACATTCCAAGGAATCAATCCGGGAAGGAGAAAGCCGAAGGGGAAGGTCACGCTGCCGGTAACATTCGGCAGCGAGTTAAACTTCAGGACTGAGAAGGTCACGTTCGACGTTGCCGATATCCCGTTGCCTTACAATGGGATACTTGGCCGTCCAGCACTCGCCAAGTTCATGGTGGCCTCTCACTACGCGTATAACGTGCTGAAGATGCCAGGCCCGATAAGCGTCATTTCTGTCCCTGGCGACAAGAAGGACGCTCTTATCTGTGCCGACAAGATCTACCGGGAAGCGGCAGCCACGGCAGACCGCGATCCACTTGCCGCTGAAGCTCCCGGGACCAAGAAGACCAAGTCCGGCAAGAGTTCTGGTGCCCACTCCGGCACGCGCACCTCTTCGGGGTGCTGCGCTGCCGTCGAGGGCGCACCATCGAGCTCCACCGGCAAGAAGACTAAGTCCGGCAAGAGCTCTGGTGCCCACTCCGGCAAGCGCACCTCTTCGGAGTGCTGTGCTGCCGTCGAGGACGCACCATCGAGCTCCACCGGCAAGAAGACCCAGTCCGGCAGAAGCTCTGATGCCCACTCCGGCAAGCGCGCCTCTTCGGAGTGCTGCGCTACCATCGAGGACGCACCATCGAGCTCCACCGGCAAGCACAAGAAGACGATGGCAGCTCCGCCAGAGACGAAGAAGGTGTCCGCCAAGGAGGATGGCACTGGTGGTACCTTCACCATCAGTGCCGCGCTTGATCCTAAATAGGAAGGCGTGCTCGTTGCTTTCCTGCGGGCGAATGTCGACGTGTTTGCATGGCAACCGTCTAAGATCCCTGGTGTTCCCAGGAAAGTGATTGAGCACCACCTTGCCGTTTGTCCTCATGCGCGGCCCGTCAAGCAGAAAGTCCGGAAGCAGGCGGTGGAGCGCCAAGAATTCATTGCGGAGGAAATCAAGAAACTGGAAGCAGCAGGCCTCGTCAGAGGAGTGCTCCATCCCACGTGGTTGGCCAATCCTGTAGTCGTGCGCAAGGCAAACGGGAAATGGAGGCTTTGCATCGATTTCACCGATGTTAACAAAGCTTGTCCCAAAGACCCATTTCCTTTGCCGCGCATTGACCAGATTGTTGACTCCACAGCTGGATGTGATTTGCTTCCGTTTCTTGATGCGTACTCCGGGTATCATCAGATCTTTATGGCAGAGGAGGATGAAGAGAAGACCACATTTATTACTCCATGTGGCACGTACTGCTTCGTACGGATGCCTTTTGGATTAAAGAATGCTGGTTCGACATTTGCAAGAGTAGTCCATATTGCTCTTGAGCCACAAATACACAGAAATGTGGAAGCCTACATGGATGATATAGTGGTCAAGAGCAAGGACAAAGCAACCCTGATCCAAGACTTGGACGAGACTTTTGCAAATCTGCGCAAGATCAGCCTCAAGCTCAACCCAGAGAAGTGTGTGTTTGGAGTTCCCTCCGGCAAGCTTCTCGGGTTCTTCGTGTCTCAGCGGGGGATTGAAGCCAATCCCGACAAGATCAAGGCCATTGAGCAGATTGAAGCACCGAAGCGCGTCAAGGATGTACAGAAACTTGCCGGTTGCGTGGCTGCTCTCAGCAGGTTCATCTCTCGGTCTGCTGAGCGCGCCCTGCCATTTTTCAAACTATTGAAAAAAGCAGGTCCAATGAAATGGACTCCGGAAGCGGAGGCTGTGCTGCAAGACCTGAAGAGATACCTGTCCTCCCCTCCAATACTTGTCGCGCCTAAACCACAAGAGAAGTTGCTGCTGTACATAGCGGCAACCAATCAAGTGGTTAGTGCTGCGTTAGTGGCAGAGAGGGAGGCGGATGACGAGCCAGCAACCGCGGCAAGCGCATCCAGCGACAAGCAGGGGGCTTCCCCGACAAGCTCTGGTCCCGACAAAGATGAACCCGCGCTGATACACGAGGAGATACGGAAGAAAATGGTGCAGCGCCCAGTTTACTTTGTCAGTTCCCTCTTGCAGGGGGCTAGGTCAAGGTACTCTGGTGTGCAGAAACTGCTTTTCAGCCTTCTCATGGCCTCGAGAAAGCTGCGCCATTACTTCCAAGCACATGAGATCACAGTGGTCACTCGCTTTCCGCTGAAGAGGATACTGCAGAATCCTGAAGCGACAGGCAGGATTGTCGAGTGGGCACTGGAACTGTCAAGCTTTGGTCTCAAGTTTGAAAGCACTTCAACTATCCAGAGCAGAGCATTGGCAGAATTCATAGCGGAATGGACGCCAACTCCGGACGAAGAAATTCCGGAGACGAGCATCCCCGACAAAGAAGCGAGCAAAGAGTGGCTGATGTACTTTGATGGTGCCTTCTCGCTGCAAGGCGCCGGCGCTGGTGTGCTGCTTATCGCGCCCACCGGAGAGCACCTCAAGTACATAGTCCAGATGCACTTTCCCAAGGAGAAAGCAACAAACAATACTGCAGAGTATGAGGGATTGCTTGCCGGTCTCAGGATCGCGGCAGACCTTGGGATTAAGAAGCTCATTGTCAGGGGTGACTCACAGCTTGTCGTCCGCCAAGTAAACAAGAATTATCAGAGTCTGTTGATGGAAGCTTACATCGACGAAGTGAGAAAGCTAGAAGAGCGCTTTGACGGCCTACAAATGGAGCACCTTCCGAGAACTCAGAACGCCATTGCAGATGGCTTGTCGAAGTGCGCCGCACTTAAGTTACCTGTGGAACCAGGGACCTTTGTGCTCAAGCTGACTCAACCGTCCGTGACACCATCAACTGGACAAAGCAAGAAGAGGAAGTTGATACCTTTGTGCTCAAGCTGACTCAACCGTCCGTGACACCATCAACTGGACAAAGCAAGAAGAGGAAGTTGATTCCTGGTGACTACCTGCCGGCAGAGCTTCCCGAAGCCGCCGCCAAGAAGGTCCCCAAGATCAACACCGAAGGCGCTGAGGAGCAGTCTGCTCTGGCAAGCCCTAGGGCTTGTTCCGTTGAAGCAAAAGCTCCCGGCAAGCTTGTCGCGGAATGTCACGCTCCGGCAGAGACACAGCTTCTCGCCATAGAAGCAGATATTCCCGCAGCAACCTCCAAGATCAACGCCAAGAGCGCCGGGGAGCCAGATGCTCCGGCAAGCCCTAGGGTTTGTTCCGTTGAAGCTGAAGCTCCCGGCAAGCTTGTCGCGGAACGTCAAGCTCCGGCAGAGACACAGCTTCCCGCCGTAGAAGCGGATGTTCCCGCGGCAGCAGAGTCGCCTTTAGTCCTTGTTGTCGAGCCACAGGCTCCAACATGGGCGCAGCAGATTGTCCGTTTCCTTCAGACAGGAGAACTTCCCGAAGAGCAAGAAGAAGCCGAAAGAGTAGCCCGGCAGTCAAGTATGTACCAGTTCGTCGACTAGACGCTGTACAGAAGAAGACTCAACGGTGTGAAATTGAGGTGCATTCCCCGGGAAGACGGACAGAAGCTGTTGGCAGAGATACACGGAGGCATATGTGGTCACCACATTGGCGCAAGAGCACTCGTCGGCAAAGCATTCCGGCAAGGTTTCTTCTGGCCAACAGCCCTCCAGGATGCAACTGCACAAGTAACCAAGTGTGAAGCGTGCCAGTTCCATTCCAAGCAGATACACCAGCCAGCTCAAGCTCTCCAGACGATCCCTTTATCCTGGCCCTTTTCGGTCTGGGGGCTCGACATCCTCGGCCCCTTCCCCCGAGCTGTCGGGGGCTTTGAGTACTTGTACGTCGCAATCGACAAGTTCACAAAGTGGCCGGAAGTGGAACCAGTGAGGAAGGTGACCGCACAGTCAGCCGTCAAGTTCTTCAGGTCGATTGTTTGCCGCTTCGGGATCCCTAACCGGATAATCACTGACAACGACACACAGTTCACGAGCCACGCCTTCATGCAGTACATCCAAGATCTCGGCGCCAAAGTCTGCTTCGCTTCTGTTGCTCACACAAGGAGCAACGGTCAAGCGGAGAGGGCAAATGCTGAGGTGCTGTGCGGGCTCAAGACCAGAACTTTCGACAGGCTACACAAGTGCGGAAGAAACTAGATCGAGGAGCTACCGGTGGTTCTTTGGTCGATCAGAACGACGCCAAATCGAGCCACTGGACAGACACCCTTTGCTCTAGTCTATGGAGCAGAGGCAGTTACCCCCACGGAACTCGTATACGGGTCACCTCGAGTGCTCGCTTACGATGAGCTTGAGCAAGAGCGGCTGCAGCAAGATGACGCACTGCTCCTCGAGGAAGATCGTCTCCAGGCTGCTGTGCGAGCTGCTCGCTACCAGCAAGCTCTGCGTCGCTACCACAGCCGCAGAGTCAATGCCAGGAGTCTCGAGGAAGGCGACCTTGTTCTTCGGCACGTTCAGTCGGCCAAGAATTCCAACAAGTTGACGCCGAAGTGGGAAGGCCCTTACCGGGTGAAACGAGTCACAAGGCCTGGCGCTGTCCGCCTTGAGACCGAAGATGGCATCCCAGTGAGCAACTCCTGGAACATCGAGCATCTTCATAAGTTTTACCCGTAAGGCGCGGTTGTCGGACCCCGTCCGGCAACCACCTTTCTGTACGAGTCTTGCCGCTGTTGCATGTAATCCTCTGTACAGAGCCAGGCGCAGACCCTGAGCACCAGAAAATGAAGCGCTGCATACCCCGGGGGCTATAGCATGCATGCTAGGTTGAGTCTGAGTCTCGTCCTTGGTTAGGGTCGATAGTCCCTAACAGCGGCTAACCCCTAGCTTAGAGGTCGAGTGTCCGTCCCTTTGCTTTTCCTTCGTTGCAGGGCTCGCACGTCCTGGCCAGGCCACCTGGAGACGAAAAGGAGAAGAAGGGCGCGCCGGCACCTGGTCCCCGGCAAGAACGCCGGGGGCTGCGAATGCCAAGATGTCACCCCCGGCAAGCCAGAGTTGCCGGGGGCTGCGATATCAGATAAGTTTTCCATCCCTCTTTATGCATCCTCTTATGGACTAGGGAATGTGAAACCGCGTTTCTTCCCGTAAACTGCCGTGCTCCCCCGACTCTAGGCCCTGGAGCGCGTTCCCGGGGCCAAGTTTGGTCGTAGCCGCGACAGCAAAGGGATGAAACGAGGAGGCCGCACCCACCTCATTCCTGCCTCCGTCAAAGGCGTGAGAGCGGTCGAAGCGACGTGGGAAGGCGGCAGGGCCTGCTGCCGGGAATGTCTGTCTGAGGGATACTAAGGAGTTGTTCCTTGGCGTGGGTTCAACCCGCGAGGCAAATAACCCGACAAACATCCCCTTTTCATTAAAAAAAATCCCATACAGGTACAGTCCATAGAGGATGAAAAACATGAAAGAGAGGATTACAAGTTTTAGATACAGCTAAGGCCCGAAGGCTTACAATTAAAAAGATAAGGTGCCCGTAATCCCTTTCCTGTCCCTCTCTTCAGGAGGTAGGTCAAGGAGGCGAAAAGGGGAAAGGGGCGCCAAGGCAAGCTATAGGTGCCAGAAGACACCAAGAGAACATCCCGGGGGCCGGACGGTGATGGCGACGCCGGGAGAAGGGTGCGAAGGAGGGGCGGCAGGATGTCAGCACGCTGTCGAGGGCACCACGCCCTCGTACTCTGACCTGACGGCCTTGTCGCCAGCCCTCTTCCCCTTCCACGACCTCCCTACGCCAGCCGCCCAAGGAGACGCCCCCGGGGAGTTCAAGAAGCCGGCGCCGCGGATGATAGGGTCACCGGTGCCGCATGAGACGGCGCCCGACACCTAGTCGGAGCCGCCGTCTTGCCACCCGCCACCCTCACCATCACTGCCGCTCTCCTCCTCGTCACTCTCGCTCGAGGAGGAGCCTTCGCTATCGGAGGAGCTGTCCACGCAGCACCTCGCCCGGGTGCCAAAGCACCCGAAGACCTTGACGGAGAGGAGATCGCCCTGCACCAGCTTAAAATGGAGGGTGAACCCCTCCATCAGGCTGTGGATGCGGGCGAACGTCTTCCACCCTCGCTCGAGATACATCACACTAGGGGCTGGGAACACCACGCGGACTCGCGTGCCGCTGATCCCACAGCCCCTCATGTGTAATCTCAGAGTTTCGGGCGGGTCCGACTCCATCGCGCTCGCGAACGGAGCTGGAAGCCGGAGGCGACGACAAGGTGCCCGGCGCAGCTTGACGAAGAACTCGCAAGGGTTGTCCCCTATATGGACCGCCGCGGGGGGAGGAGCCGCCGGCGGGGGCGAAGCTGGCGCGTCGCCCCGTCCGCCTCTTCCCCGAGCGCCTCGACCTCGTCCACGACCTCGCCCCCTCCCTCTTCCCCTTATGGCTGGCTCTGCCACCACGAGCGAGGAAGAGGGGAGGGTGCGCTGCCTGGCGGCGACCCTCGCCGCCACCGATGAAGGCCCAGGATTCCCTTTCTCCATGGCGAATGAGAGAAAGGGGAGCAGAAGCCGAAGAAAAGAGGAGACGAGAGAGTGCAGGCTTCGGTGGTCCCTTCCCGCTCCTTATAAAGGAGCGAAGTGGGAGCCCAGCCGCCCCGCTCAGCGAATCAAGGCACGGGAAGAGCAGGGAGGCGGGCCGACCCGCCCTCTCTGCTCGCAACGGCCCAGGTTCCTGCTCCCGCCGTCCGCGACCCCAAGTGCATGGGAACCGCGTGGCGGAGATGCAGAACTGAGGCGACGGATGGGGCGGCCTCGCCCTACCCCGTGATCTCGGGGAGTGGGCGCTTCGGAAACCGCGCACCGGCCCCGTCCAGTAAATGCGCCACGCCCCCACGCCTACCTCCGTTTGGAGAAGAGGGCGTGGGCCGTTCCCCTTCATCATGGCTTGACGCATGCACGCGGAGCTTAGCCCCGCGCGCACGCGCCGCCCATGTCACCCACGACGCCGCGTTTGACGCGTGCCGTTCCGGGCGTGCGCGATAGAGGCGGAGAGATATACGGCGTGACCCAGGCCGCGCGTGCCCGTGCACTGTTTTGGGCCTGGCCAACAGCGCTCGGCACCGTGTCTGGCCCAGGCCCGGGGGCTCCTGTCGGTGTACTAAAGTAGGGGTACCCTTAGTACCCCGAACTTGTGCACGGGCAGTCGCAGCGTCCCGCGGCAAGGCCTGCCAGGTCACCGCCAAGATCCTCCGTGGTCCCTTTGAAGACCATTCAAGAACAAAGTACTCAAGACAAGACCCCGGCAAGAGGAGCTTGCCAGGAAGAAGGCAAGACCCCGGCTAGAGGAGCTTGCCGGGAAGGCCATCAGAAGCATCCCAAGGCCCCGGCAAGAGGCGCTTGCCGGGAAGGCCATCCAAGGCATTCCAAGGAACTTGCCGCGGCGCGCTACGCGCCCCGGCAAGGCCCGGTGAGCAACAAGCTCCCGGAAGTGACAAGTCGACGGCCGTGGCAAGGCGTTTGCCGCGGTAAGCCCCCACTCCACGCCCGCGCTCCAGCACATCCACCCACGTGTCGCTCCGGGGCCCCTCCCGAGCGCACGTGGCAGGAGGCTGTGCAGCTAGGGGCGTGCGGTGGCACGCAGGCGCTGACAAGACAACCATCGTGGCAAGACGGTGGCGTCCCTAGCGGTCCCTTTCGGTGCTGTCTAGGCGACACAGACGGGCATTTAATGCCCTTGTCCCCTGCCGTCAGGGTTAGGTATGATAACACTGTAGTAGCTAGCTGTGCCTACTACAACACCTAGCTGTGCCTACCCACGGCACTCTTTCCATTTCTGCCCTTGGCCCCCGTTGCTCTATGTCGGTAACCCCTTGAGTATAAAAGGAGGCCCGTGTGCAACGTAGAGGGGGTCGGCCATTTTGAGAGCCTGAGGGAGCAATTCCACACACTCACGCTCGATCTCGCTCCCGAGCTAGATATCAATACCAATCCACAAAGCAGGAGTAGGGTTTTACGCATCCGTGCGGACGGAACCTGGGTAAATCGCTCGCGTGCTTCGCCTCGATTTACTCCTCGCACGATCAAACCGCCCGCGTGCTTCACCTCGATCTGCTCTTTGCGCAACCTCCGCCCCCTGCCGAACCAAAAGGGACCCGGTCCGCCGGTCCCATAGGTGCCCGTGGATCAGAAACCCCGGCAGTCTAATGCCCCTAGCTAGGCAAAAAAACAAGAATAGATCTAGGTATTGTCATCTCTGGTATGCAATCCATAAGTGGCTCTCATAATAGATTCATAAGGCAATTTAATTTTCTTTCTAGGTAAGTGTTCCATGCCCTTCCTTAATGGAAATTGAAATCTAATATTTCCTTCTTTCATATCAATAATTGCACCAATCATTCTAAGGAAAGGTCTACCAGGAATAATAGGACATGCAGGATTACAATCTATATCAAGAACAATGAAATCCACGGGCACATAATTCCTATTTGCAACAATAAGAACATCATTAATCCTTCCCATGGGTTTCTTAATGGTGGAATCCGCAAGATGCAAATTTAAAGAACAATCATCAAATTCACGAAAACCTAACACATCACACAAAGTTTTTGGAATCGTGGAAACACTAGCACCCAAATCACATAAAGCATAGCATTCATGGTTTTTAATTTTAATAGTAGGTTCCCACTCATCATAAAGTTTTCTAGGGATAGAAACTTCTAATTCAAGCTTTTCTTCATAAGATTGCATTAAAGCATCAACGATATGTTTGGTAAAAGCTTTATTTTGACTATAAGCATGAGGAGAATTTAGCACGGATTGCAACAAGGAAATGCAATCTATCAAAGAGCAATTATCATAATTAAATTCCATGAAATCCAAAATAGTGGGTTCATTGATATGTAAAGTTTTGACCTCTTCAATCCCACCTTTACCAATTTTTGCATCAAGATCTAAAAATTCCGAATCATTGGGACGCCTTTTAGCTAAAGTTGACTCATCTCCAGTCCCATCATTATCAAGATTCATATTGAAAAACAAAATTTTAATAGGAGACACATTAATCACTTTTAGATCTTCATCCTTATTATCGTGAAAACTAGAAGAACACGCTTTTATAAAGCAATCTTGTCTAGCAAGCATCCTAGTGGTTCTTTCTTTACACTCATCAATGGAAATTCTCATGGCTTTGAGAGAGTCATTGATATCATGCTTAGGTGGAATAGATCTAATTTTCAAAGAATCAACATCAAGAGAAATTCTATCCACGTTCCTAGCCAACTCATCAATCTTAGGCAAAAAAAATTCAAGCAAAGCATTGAAATTCTTTTGCGAAGTCATAAATTCTTGAACACTAGTCTCAAAATCAAAGGGCATCTTATTAAAATTTCCATAAGATTTGTTGTAGGAATTACCATAATTATTAGAGGAATTACTAGGAACGGCCTAGGATTAAAGTTTCCTCTATAACCGTTGTTACCAAAATTGTTCCTACCAACAAAATTCACATCCATAGATTCATTATAATTCTCAATCAAGGTAGACAAATGCATATCATTAGGATCAGAATAAACACTCTTATTAGCAAACAATTTCATAAGTTCATCCATCTTACCACTCAAAACATTAATTTCTTCTATAGCATGAACCTTTTTACTAGTATATCTTTCGGTGTGCCATTGAGAATAATTAACCATAATATTATCTAGGAGTTTAGTAGCTTCTCCTAAAGTTATTTTCCATAAAAGTGCCTCCCGCGGCCGAATCTAAAATATTTCTAGAAGCAAAATTCAATCCGGCTTAAAAAAAATTGTATGATCATCCATAAATTTAATCCATGAGTAGGGCAATTACGTATCATTAATTTCATCCTCTCCCAAGCTTGTGAAACATGCTCATGATCAATTTTATTAAAATTCATGATATCATTTCTAAGAGAGATGATCTTAGGCGAGGGAAAATACTTTGAGATAAAAGCATCTTTGCACTTATTCCATGAACCAATACTATTTTTCGGCAAAGACGAAAACCAAGTTTTAGCATGATTTCTAAGCGAAGACGGAAATGGCTTCAATTTAACAATATCATTATCCACATATTTATTCTTTTTCATATCACATAAGTCAACAAAGCAGTTTAGATGGGTAGCGACATCTTCACTAGGAAGGCGAGAAAACGGATCTTTCATGACAAGATTCAACAAAGCAGTATTAATTTCACAAGATTCAGTATCGATAAGAGGAGCAATCGGAGTGCTAATAAAATCATTATGGTTGGTATTGGAGAAGTCACACAATTTAGTATTAGCTTGAGCCATCGTGACTAACAATCAATCCAACACACAAGCAAACAAGAAGCAAGCAAAAAGAGGCGGACGGAAAAGAAGGCGAATAAAACGGCAAGGGTGAAGTAGGGGAGAGGAAAACGAGAGGTAAATGGCAAATAATGTAATGCGAGGGACAAGAGTTTGTGATGGGTACTTGGTATGTCTTGACTTGTGCGTAGATCTCCCCGGAAACGGCGCCAGAAATCCTTCTTGCTACCTCTTGAGCTTGTGTTGGTTTTACCTTGAAGAGGAAAGGGTGATGCAGCAGAGTAGCGTAAGTATTTCCCTCAGTTTTTGAGAACCAAGGTATCAATCCACTAGGAGACTACACGCAAGTCCCTCGTACCTGCACAAAAAAATAAGAACCTCGCAACCAACGCGATAAAGGGGTTGTCAATCCCTTCACGGTCACTTACGAGAGTGAGATCTGATAAAGATAATAAGATAAATATTTTTGGTATTTTTATGATATAGATTGGAAAATAAAGATTGCAGAATAAACGGTAATAGAAATAGCAAGTTGATATGAAAATAATATGATGGAAGATAGACCCGGGGGCCATAGGTTTCCCTAGTGGCTTCTCTCAAGATAGCAAGTATTACGGTGGCTGAACAAATTAGTGCCGAGCAATTGATAGAAAAGTGCATAGTTATGCTGATATCTAAGGCAATGAGCATGAATATAGGCATCACGTCCGTGACAAGTAGACCGAAACAATTCTGCATCTACTACTATTACTCCATAGATCGACCGCTATCCAGCATGCATCTAGAGTATTATGTTCATAAGAACAGAGTAACGCATTAGGCAAGATGACATGATGTAGCGAAATAAACTCAAGCAATATGATATAAACCCCATCTTTTTATCCTCGATGGCAAAAATACAATACGTGCCTTGCTGCCCCTCCTGTCACTGGGAAAGGACACCACAAGATTGAACCCAAAGCTAAGCACTTCTCCCATTGCAAGAAAGATCAATCTAGTAGGCCAAACTAAACCGATAAGTCGAAGAGACTTGCAAAGATATCAAATCATGCATATAAGAATTCAGAGAGGAATCAAATAATATTCATAGATAATCAAATCATAAACCCACAATTCATCGGATCTCGGCAAACACACCGCAAAAAGAGTTACATCGATTAGATCTCCAAGAAGATCGAGGAGAACTTTGTATTGAGATCCAAAGTAGAGAAGAAGCCATATAGCTAATAACTATGGACCCGAAGGTTTGTGGTAAACTACTCGCACATCATCGGAGAGGCTATGGTGTTGATGTAGAAGCCCTCCGTGATCGATTCCCCCTCCGGCAGAGCGCCGGAAAAGGCCCCAAGATGGGATCTCACGGGTACAGAAGGTTGCAGCAATGGAAATAGGGTTTCGTGGTGCTCCTGGATGTTTTCGGGGTATATGGGTATATATAGGAGGAAGAAGTACGTCGCTGGAGCTACGAGGGGCCCACGAGGGTGGGGGGGCGCGCCTCCCTGCCTCGTGACCTCCTCGCTTCTTTCTTGACGTCAACTCCAAGTCTCCTGGATCACGTTTGTTCCAAAAATAACTCTCCCGAAGGTTTCATTCCATTTGGATTCCATTTGATATTCCTTTTCTGTGAAACACTGAAATAGGCAAAAAACAGCAATTTGCACCGGGCCTTTGGTTAGTAGGTTAGTCCCAAAAATAATATAAAAAGGTATATTAAAGCCCACTAAACATCCAAAAATGGTAATATAATAGCATGGAACAATCAAAAATTATAGATACGTTGGAGACGTATCACAGCGTCCCACGCCGTGCGAGCCGCGAGGACCAAGCTGGGGCCGCGCTGCCATCCGTCTTGCGAACCCACACCGAGGCCTCCTCGCGTGAGTTCGTGCTATGGGCAGTGATGCCTCTGCGCACGTGGATCCGGTTCCCGCAGTTCTTCACCGAAGAGATGCCACCGAGGGGGGCGCTCAAACTGTGGCTGGAGCACACTGGGTGCTGTAGTCTAGCCAAGCGAGCGGAGGTTGAGGTCGTCTCCCCGGCAAGGTCTTCATGACTCGCGGATGGTGTGAGGTCGTCCTCACCTGCCGTGTGGAGGGGGCCCTCACCATCCATTTAGAGTATGACGGCACCTCCACACTGTTCTTCAAGGTCTTCGACGAGGAAGGCCGCTACCTGGAGTGCTACCCCGGAGGAGACCGTCAGCAAGGAGAGGCGACGGGCGCAGTGCCTGCAGTGGGTCCTGCCGATGGCTCCTCCAGCAGCAGGAATGACTCCTGGGAGTCTAGCGACTCTCCTGAGCCTAGCGAGTCTCAGGAGTCGAGCGACCACAGCTGCATGCTCCCGAGCTCCCGCCGTGCCCGGAGTGCCGCGGCGACCTCCGCCTGGCACCGACGGTGATCTGGATGGGTTTGGCGCCGCCCTCACGTGGCCCACTGTTGATGATGGCGTTGGCAGCAGTGCCCGTAGTCGGGGCTTCTAGGGGTTGTTCTTCTTTTGTTCCATGCGAGGAATCAAAATGAACCCCGAGGGGGTATGTAAAGAATCAGTAATGCTTTTGTTCCATCACTTATTACTCTCAACATGAGATTGTGGCTACGTGTCTGCTTAGGTATTACTCCGCCTTTTCGTTCTAGCGGTAGCTTTAGCGCTCTACGCCATTAGGTCCCAGTCCCTTGGCAGGCTCCAGCCGTCGATGGTATGCCAGGTCGGGATGTCATGTTCAAGGCCAGGAGGTGAGCGGCCCAAGGTCCGGTAAGATCTCCCGAGGCACGATGATCAGGAGGTCCCCTTTTGCGTGCAAGCAGCTCCCTGGAGGCCGAAAAGGAAAGCGGCACTACTGGAGCAAGTTCATGAGAGCGGAGGAGTTCTGAGAAAGAGGTTCACTTCATTACGCATGGGTGACTTATCTTTTCGCAACCTTGTGGTGATTCCTTGCACAATACCCAGCTCACACTTCAGCGGTGATGCTACTAGGTAGGGCCATGCCGGTCTCCCCTTTCCTCGCTCATCTGAATGCTCTGCGTCCTCGGGTCCCGACCCTCGAGCGAGGCTCAGCTGCCGCTGGTATGCCAGGTCATGATGCCGTGGTCAAGGCCAGGGGATGAGGGCTGGAGAGTCAGTAAGGGCTCCTGAGGCGCGATGCTTAGGAGTTTCCCCTTTAACGCGCAAGCGAATCGTGTAAAAAGGGGCAGCCGGCGAGGCCGCCTATACTTGAGCTCCGAAGATTCCTGCGGGTTAGCTCGAGGCGAGAGTGTAACTCATAATGGCGTTTGTTGTCCTGGCACTGTTCTTTCCGGAAGAAGATGAAGGCACTGAGGATCTGGTGAGGTGATGTGCGCGGAGCGGGCCGCGAGCCAGAGCTCGATCGCACAGGTTTATCAGTGTTGCAGGGATGGACCTGAGCACAAGCACCGTGCCAACATGTGTAGCCCCCGTTGTGGGATGAGCGAGAGGCTGGTAGGCAACGCGGGGGGGTGCGAAGGGCGTCAGGCAGTTAGGTGATAACATAAATCATATTAAGGGAGAAGGTAAAAAGCTAGTCCAGATAGATGCAAGAACGATACATGCCGTGGGGACGGACCCGTGCGACTTGGGGATGATGCAGCCCGAGGGGCGCCCCCAACAAGGTAAACTAAAGATGAAAAAAGGATAGGTGCCGCAAGGACGGGCCCATGCGACTTGGTGATAATGCAACCCGAGGGGCGCCCCCGACTGAATAAACTGGAAGATATCACCTGGTGCCATTGCTGAAGAGATGTTGGAGTACCTGAAGATGCGCCCTGAAGAGGTTTCTCCTCACGAGCCGCCTTGGTCTTGGGCCTCAGGAGGCTCTGGAGGCTCAGGAGGTTCGCGAAGGACCGTTGCCACCTCCGCCAGGACCGCGTGGTACTTGGGCTCCTGAGCAGCCACGATGCTTCGCAGGAGACACTGGAAGGCGGCAGCCATGTTCGGCAAGCCAAAGGGTATGCGAAAGTAGCTTTGAGGTGGGCCCTCACACCGACCAGTGCGCGAAGGCCAGAAGCACTGCTGAGCTGCGACTTGTAGAGCCCGGCGATGTTGACGCAGACACATAGCTCGTTGTCCTCGCCAGGACAAGGGGCCGCGCTAGGTGGTAGGCGATGGTCGCCACGCATGGCTCTCACCTCTCGAAGCTCCTCGGTCATCTTGGTGATGAACTCCTGAGCACCTGGCACCCTGTGCCTAGTGCCCTCGTGTTGCAAGTGTGCGATGAAGCATGCCTCCATGTGGTGCCCGAGCGCCTCCCTCATGATGTTGGTTAAGTCTGAGGCCCTCCGGAAGAGAGCCCCCGAGCCTAGCCTAAGGAGGGAGCCGGGCGCGCCTTCCTATGCACGAGAGGGAGACGCCCCATCCGTGGGCGCTAGTCCTGAGGTGGTGCCGCTAGAGACACCACTCTCCTGAGGCTCTTGGCAGAGTAGCCGCTTCTTCTTCTTAGGGACAGGCTCAGGAGGGTAGATGGCGCCTTCGTTGCTAGGTCTTCCACTGCCGCAGCCTGGTAGGCGCGCTCGAAGGAGCACACCACGTCCTTCTCCTCGCAGGCGGTCGTGATGATGTCGCGGTTCCCTGGCATCTTGAGGGCGTTGTAGCCATGGTGGGTCACTTCCATGAACTTGGCCAGGGCCAGATACCCAAGGATGGTGTTGTATGGGAGGCGGGTGTGAGCGACGTCGAAGTAGATGAGCTCGATGCAATAGTTGTCGCGCTAACCGAAGGTGACAGCGAGGCAGATCTGCCCTATCGGGGTGGTGGAGCCATCGGTCACCCCTGAGACGGGCTTGGTGTGTTGTAACTGATCATATGACACTTGGAGGCGGTCGAACGTCTTGATGGAAAGAACATTGAGCCCTGCGCCACCATCGACGAGGGTCTTGGTGACAAGGACATTGCTGATGACGGGCGAGCAGAGCATTGGGAGAGCGCCGGCAGTTGCCGCGCACTTGAGCTGGTCGAACGAGCTGAAGGTGATGGTGCACTTGGACCACCTAAGCGGACGTGTGGCCTCGAGCCTGGGGAGGGTCGCGTTCACCTCATGAGTGAACTGCTTGAAGATGCGGTGGGAGGCTGAGTGCCACCCAAGATGCAGGCGATGACGCGAGGCTCCTGGAAGCCCCCAGCCCCCTCGTCTTGGTGGTGGTCGTCGTTCCTTCTTAGTGGTGGCGGCAGCGAAGGGAGGCTGGCATTTCCCTGAGGATGGTCCTCACGAGGCTGGTCTCTCCGGGCGCCCTCACGAGGCTAGCCTTGCCAACGATCCTCACGAGGCTGGCCATGCCACTCCTGGCGGGGGCCGCGGTCGTCCCAACATCCTCCACTTCTGCCTGCTCTGCGGCCGTTGCCTCGTGAGGATGCGCTCGGGGCGTCGGCCGATGCGCCCGTCGCGGAGGGCCCTGAGCTCCTGACAGTCATTGGTGTTGTGGTTGTGTACGTTGTGGAATACGCGGAATGGACAGCTGCCCTTGGACGACTCTGGGTGGTCGCAGCCACGCTTCATCTCTCGATCGACCGCGAGCACTACAGCCCCCTTGCGCTTCACGTCCTTGACCTTGGCCTTCTTGTCTTCTGGGTCGGCAGCTAGGAGCTCGAGGAGGGAGAGGCGCCCCTCCTCAGCTCTGCGCACTTGGTAGCCATGTTGAACATCTCCAGAGCCGTGCACAGGTCCTCGTGGATGGTGAGCTCCTCCTTCATCTTGACATTGCGGACACCATCGGAGAACGCTGAGATGATGGCTTCGTCAGAAACCTTGGGGATCTTGAGGCGAACGCTATTGAAGCGTTGGATGTACTTCTGCAGGGTCTCCCCAGGCTGCTGCTTGATGCGCTGCAGGTCACCCACAGAAGGCTGGCGGTCGCGAGTGCCCTGGAAGTTGGCAACGAAACGCTCACGCATCTCGCCCCAGGAGGAGATCGGTCCCATGAGCAGGTTTAAGAGCCACGAGCGCGCGCAATCCTTGAGGGCCATGGGGAACCAGATCGCCATGACCTTTTTGTCGCCGCTGGCCGCCTCAATGCTCAGCTCGTAGAGCTACAGGAACTCCACAGGTTCAGGGGTGCCATCATAGCGTGGAGGTAGGTCAAGCTTGAACTTGCCTTGCCAGACAACGCTAAGTAGCTCAGGGGTGAAGGCACGGCAGCCTGCGATGGTCACCAGAGCCCGTCGTGGAAGTGGAGCCTGCTCTTGGTGCTCGCACACCACCGCTGCAGGGGGCGCGCGGTCCTGACGTGACAGTGGAGAGAGCGCTGGGGCACCTTGTTGCGGCCATTGGACCTCCCGACAGCTTTCTTCTTCATGTGCAGGTGCCCAGCATGGAGGGTGATACATCTCCAACGTATCTATAACTTTTGATTGTTCCATGCTATATTATATTGTGTTTTGGACATTATTGGGCTTTATTATACACTTTTATATTATTTTTGGGACTAACCTATTAACCGGAGGCCCAGCCCATAATTGTTGTTTTTTCCCTATTTCAGAGTTTCGCAGAAAAAGAATATCAAACGGAGTCCAAACGGAATGAAACCTTCGGGAAAGTGATTTTCGGAATGAACGTGATCCAGAGGACTTGGACCCTATGTCAAGACATCAACCAGGAGGCCACGAGGTAGGGGAGCGCGCCTACCGCCCCTGGGCGCGCCCTCCACCCTCGTGGGCCCCCTGTTGCTCCACTGACGTACTCCTTCCTCCTATATATACCAACGTACCCCCAAACTACCAGATACAGAGCCAAAACCCTAATTCCACCGCCGTAACTTTCTGTATCCATGAGATCCCTTCTTAGGGCCTTTTCCGAAGCTCCACCAGAGGGGGCATCGATCATGGAGGCTTCTACATTAACACCATAGCCCCTCCGATGAAGTGTGAGTAGTTTACCTCAGACCTTCGGGTCCATAGTTATTAGCTAGATGGCTTCTTCTCTCTTTTTGGATCTCAATACAAAGTTCTCCCCCTTTCTTGTGGAGATCTATTCAATGTAATCTTCTTTTGCGATCTGTTTGTTTAGACCGATGAATTGTGGGTTTATGATCAAGTTTATCTATGAACAATATTTGAATCTTCTCTGAATTCTTTTATGTATGATTGGTTATCTTTGCAAGTCTCTTCGAATTATCAGTTTGGTTTGGCCTACTAGATTGATCTTTCTTGCAATGGGAGAAGTGCTTAGCTTTGGGTTCAATCTTGCGGTGTCCTTTCCCAGTGACAGTAGGGGCAGCAAGGCATGTATTGTATTGTTGCCATCGAGGATAACAAGATGGGGTTTATATCATATTGCATGAGTTTATCCCTCTACATCATGTCATCTTGCTTAAAGCGTTACTCTATTCTTATGAACTTAATACTCTAGATGCATGCTGGATAGCGGTCGATGTGTGGAATAATAGTAGTAGATGCAGGAATGAGTCGGTCTACTTGTCTCGGACATGATGCCTATATACATGATCATACCTACATATTCTCATAACTATGCTCAATTTTGTCAATTGCTCAACAATAATTTATTTACCCACCGTGAATACTTATGCTCTTGAGAGAAGCCACTAGTGAAACCTATGGCCCCCGGGTCTATTTTCCATCATATTAATCTTCCAACACTTAGTTATTTTTATTGCCTTTTATCTTACTTTGCATCTTTATCATAAAAAATACCAAAAATATTATCTTATCATATCTATCAGATCTCACTCTCGTAAGTGACCGTGTAGGGATTGACAACCCCTTATCGCGTTGGTTGCGAGGATTTATTTGTTTGTGTAGGTGCGAGGGACTCGTGCGTGGCCTCCTACTGGATTGATACCTTGGTTCTCAAAAACTGAGGGAAATACTTACGCTACTTTGCTGCATCACCCTTTCCTCTTCAAGGGAAAACCAACACAGTGCTCAAGAGGTGTTCTTTGATTGTCCTCCTTATGAGTGGCGGTCGGGGACGAGCGATGGTCTTTTCCTACCAATCTATCCCCCTAGGATCATGCGCGTAGTGCTTGGTTTTTGATGACTTGTAGATTGTTGCAATAAGTATGTGAGTTCTTTATGACTAGTGTTGAGTCCATGGATTATAGGCACTCTCACCTTTCCATCATTGCTAGCCTCTTCGGTACCGTGCATTGCCCTTTCTCACATTGAGAGTTGGTGCAAACTTTGCTGGTGCATCCAAACCCCGTGATATGATATGCTCTTTCACACATAAACCTCCTTATATCTTCCTCAAAACAGCCAACATACCTACATATTATGGCATTCCCATAGCCATTCCAAGATATATTGCCATGCAACTTTCCACCATTCCGGTTATCATAACACGTTCATCATTGCCATATTGCTTTGCATGATCATGTAGTTGACATAGTATTTGTGGCAAAGCAACCATTCATAATCCTTTCATACATGTCACTCTTGGTTCATTGCATATCCTGGTACACCGCCGGAGGCATTCATATAGAGTCATAGTATCGAGTTGTAATCATTGAGTTGTAAATAAATAGAAGTGTGATTATCATTATTTTCTAGAGCACTGTCCCAAGTGAGGAAAAAAAGGAGAAAGGCCATAAAAAAGAGAAGGCCCAAAAAAGAGAGAAAAAGAGAGAAGGGACAATGTTACTATCCTTTTTACCACACTTGTTCTTCAAAGTAGCACCGTGATCTTCATGATAGAGAGTCATTTGTTTTGTCACTTTCATATACTAGTGGGAACTTTTCATTATAGAACTTGGCTTGTATATTCCAAAAATGGGCTTCCTCAAATGCCCTAGGTCTTCGTGAGCAAGCAAGTTGGATGCACACCCACTTAGTTTCTTTTGTTGAGCCTTCATATATTTATAGCTCTAGTGCATCCGTTCCATGGCAATCCCTACTCCTTGCATTAACATCAATTGATGGGCATCTCCATAGATCATTGATTAGCCTCGTTGATGTGAGACTTTCTCCCTTTTTGTCTTCTCCACATAACCCCCATCATTATATTCTATTCCACCCATAGTGCTATATCCATGGCTCACGCTCATGTATTGCGTGGAGATTGAAAAAGTTTTGAGAATGTCAAAAGTATGAAACAATTGCTTGGCTTGTCATTGGGGTTGTGCATGATGAGAGCATTCTTGTGTGACGAAAATGGAGCATGACTAAACTATATGATTTTGTAGGGATGAACTTTCTTTGGCCATGTTATTTTGAGAGGACATAATTGCTTAGTTAGTATGCTTGAAGTATTATTATTTTTATGTCAATATTGAACTTTTATCTTGAATCTTTCGGATCTGAATATTCATACCACAATTAAGAAGAATTACATTCAAATTATGCCAAGTAGCATTCCACATCAAAAAATCTATTTTTATCATTTACCTACTCGAGGACGAGCAGGAATTAAGCTTGGGGATGCTTGATACGTCTCCAACGTATCTACAATTTTTTATTGTTCCATGCTATATTATATTCTGTTTTGGACATTATTGGGCTTTATTATACACTTTTATATTATTTTTGGGACTATCCTATTAACCGGAGGCCCAGCCCAGAATTGCTATTTTTTGCCTATTTCAGAGTTTCGCAGAAAAAGAATATCAAACGAAGTCCAAACAGAATAAAACCTTCGGGAACGTGATTTTCGGAACGAACGTGATCCAGAGGACTTGGACCCTACGTCAAGACATCAACCAGGAGGCCACGATGTAGGGGGGTGCCTACCCCCCGGGTGCGCCCTCCACCCTCGTGGGCCCCCTGTTGCTCCACCGACGTACTCCTTCCTCTTATATATACATATGTACCCCCAAACTACCAGATACGGAGCCCAAACCCTAATTCCACCGCCGTAACTTTCTGTATCCACGAGATCCCATCTTGGGGCCTTTTCCAGAGCTCCGCCGGAGGGGGCATCGATCACGGAGGGCTTCTACATCAACACCATAGCCCCTCCGATGAAGTGTGAGTAGTTTACCTCAGACCTTCGGGTCCATAGTTATTAGCTAGATGGCTTCTTCTCTCTTTTTGGATCTCAATACAAAGTTCTCCCCCTCTCTTGTGGAGATCTACTTGATGTAATCTTCTTTTGCGGTGTGTTTGTTGAGACCGATGAATTGTGGGTTTATGATCAAGTTTATCTATGAACAATATTTGAATCTTCTCTGAATTCTTTTATGTATAATTGGTTATCTTTGCAAGTCTCTTCGAATTATCAGTTTGGTTTGGCCTACTAGATTGATCTTTCTTGTAATGGGAGAAGTGCTTAGCTTTGCGTTCAATCTTGTGGTGTCATGTCCCAGTGACAGTAGGGGCAGCAAGGCACGTATTGTATTGTTGCCATCGAGGATAACAAGATGGGGTTTATATCATATTGCATGAGTTTATCCCTCTACATCATTTCATCTTGCTTAAAGCGTTACTCTGTTCTTATGAACTTAATACTCTAGATGCATACTGGATAGTGGTCGATGTGTGGAGTAATTGTAGTAGATGCGGGCAGGAGTCGGTCTACTTGTCTCGGACGTGATGCCTATATAGATGATCATACCTAGATATTCCCATAACTATGTTCAATTCTATCAATTGCTCAACAGTAATTTGTTTACCCGCCGTGAATAATTATGCTCTTGAGAGAAGCCAGTAGTGAAACCTATGGCCCCCAGTTCTATTTTCCATCGTATTAATCTTCTAACACTTAGTTATTTTTATTGCCTTTTATTTTACTTTGCATCTTTATCATAAAAAATACCAAAAATATTATCTTATCAGATCTCACTCTCGTAAGTGACCGTGTAGGGATTGACAACCCCTTATCGCGTTGGTTGCGAGGATTTATTTGTTTGTGTAGGTGCGAGGGACTTGTGCGTGGCCTCCTACTGGATTGATACCTTGGTTCTCAAAAACTGAGGGAAATACTTATGCTACTTTGCTGCATCACCCTTTCCTCTTCAAGGGAAAACAACACAGTGCTCAAGAGGTAGCAGAGGGTCACGCTGCGGGGCCGCGCGTCTTGGACCGTGGGCGACGTCCTGACGAGGGGGTGGCGGAGGCGCTCCATGGGCTACGTCGCCAGCAGCAGGCGGCGGACGAGGCAGCGAAAGGGACGGTGCAGGCGAGCCCCCAGCCGCGCAGACTAGTGATATGTTCATTTTGCATCTTGCTTTTAAATCGATATTTATTGCATTATGGGCTGTTATTACACATTATGTCACAATACTTATGCATATTCTCTCTTATTTTACAGGGTTTACATGAAGAGGGGGAATGCCGGCAGCTGGAATTCTAGGCGAGAAAAGGAGAAAATATTAGAGACCTATTCTGCACATCTCCAAAAGTCCTAAAACTCTACGGGAATTATTTTCAGAATATAAAAAAAATTTGGGCGAAAGAAGTACCAGAGGGGGGCCACCCACCGTCCACAAGGGTGGGGGCGCGCCCTACCCCCTGGGCGTGCCCCCCAACCTCGTGGGCCCCCTGGTGGCCCTCTGATGCCCATCTTTGGCTATATGGAGTCTTTCATCGAGGAAAAAAATCATAAGCTAGCTCACGGGACGAAACTCCGCTACCACGAGGCGGAACCTTGGCGGAACCAATCAGGGCTCCGACGGAGTTGTTCTGCTGGGGAAACTTCCCACCGGGAGGGGGAAATCATCACCATCGTCATCACCAACAATCCTCTCATTGGGAAGGGGTCAATCTCCATCAATATCTTCACCAGCACCATCTCATCTCAAACCCTAGTTCATATCTTGTATCCAAACCTCAGATTGGTACCTGTGGGTTGCTAGTAGTGTTGATTACTCCTTGTAGTTGATGCTAGTTGGTTTAATTGGTGGAAGATCATATGTTCAGATCCATTATGCATATTAATACCCCTCTGATTATGAACATGAATATGCTTTATGAGTAGTTACGTTTGTTCCTGAGCACATGGGAGAAGTCTTGCTATAAGTAGTCATGTGAATTTGGTATTCGTTCAATATTTTAATGAGATGTATGTTATCATACCTCTAGTGGTGTCATGTGAACATCGACTACATGACACTTCACCATTGTTTGGGACTAGAGGGAGGCATTGGGAAGTAATAAGTAGATGATGGGTTGCTAGAGTGACAAAAGCTTAAACCCTAGTTTATGCGTTGCTTCGTAAGGGGCTGATTTGGATCCATATGTTTCATGCTATGCTTAGGTTTACCTTAATACTTCTGTTGTAGTTGTGGATGCTTGCAATAGGGGTTAATCATAAGTGGGATGCTTGTCCAAGTAAGGGCAGTACCCAAGCACCGGTCCACCCACATATTAAATTATCAAAGTACCGAATGCGAATCATATGAACATGATGAAAACTAGCTTGACAATAATTCCCATGTGTCCTCGGGAGCGCTTTACTTTATATAAGTTTTTGTCCAGGCTTGTCCTTTGCTACAAAAAGGATTGGGCCATCTTGCTGCACCTTATTTACTTTCGTTACTTGTTACTCGTTACAAATTACCTTATCACGAAACTATCTGTTACCGATAATTTCAGTGCTTGCAGAGAATACCTTACTGAAAACTGCTTATCATTTCCTTCTGCTCCTCGTTGGGTTCGACACTCTTACTTATCGAAAAGGCTACGATAGATCCCCTACACTTGTGGGTCATCAAGAATATTTTCTGTCGCCGTTGCCGGGGAGTGAAGCGCCTTTGTAGGTGGAATTTGGTAAGGAAAATTTTATATAGTGTGCTGAAATTTATTGTCACTTGTTACTATGGAACATAATCCTTTGAGGGGCTTGTTCGGGGTATCTTCACCCCTACTAGTAGAGCAAAGAGTTGCTCCTCAACCTACTGAACCTACTGAAAATGTGTACTTTGAAATTCCTTCAGGTATGATAGAGAAACTGCTAGCTAATCCTTTCACAGGTGATGGAACATTACATCCCGATTTGCACCTAATCTATGTGGATGAAGTTTGAGGATTATTTAAGCTTGCAGGTATGCCCGAGGATGTTATCAAGAAGAAGGTCTTCCCTTTATCTTTAAAGGGAGATGCGTTGACATGGTTGAGGCTATGTGATGATATTGGATCATGGAACTACCAACGATTGAAATTGGAATTTCATCAGAAGTTTGATCCTATGCATCTTGTTCATCATGATCGTAATTATATATATAATTTTTGGCCTCACGAAGGAGAAAGCATTGCTCAAGCTTGGGGGAGGCTTAAGTCAATGTTATATTCATGCCCCAATCATGAGCTCTCAAAAGAAATGATTATTCAAAAAAATTATGCTCGGCTTTCTCTTAGTAATTGCTCCATGCTCGATACTTCTTGTACTGGATCTTTTATGATGAAGACCATTGAATTCAAATGGGATTTATTGGAAAGAATTAAAAGCAACTCTGAAGATTGGGACCTCGACGAAGGTAAGAAGTTAGCTATAACACCTAAGTTTGATTGTGTTAAATCTTTTATGGATACCGATGCTTTCCGTGAATTTAGCACTAAATATGGACTTGACTCTGAGATAGTATCTTCTTTCTGTGAATCCTTTGCTACTTATGTTGATCTCCCTAAGGAGAAGTGGTTTAAATATAATCCTCCCATTGAAGTAATAGTAGTTGCACCTATTAAAGTTGAAGAAAAGACTATCACTTATAATGATCATGTTGTTCTTACTGCTTATATTGAGAAACCACAGTTCCCTGTTAGAATAAAGGATCATGCTAAAGCTTCAACTGTGGTTAACAAGAGTAATATAAAGACACCTAAACCCCCTGAGAAAATTAAAGTTGAACCTAGTGTTGCTATGCTTAAAGATCTCTTGGCCAATAATATTGATGAGCATGTTATTTACTTCTGCAATGAATCTGCTAGAATTGCTAGACCTGATACTAAAAATAAACATAGACCTGTTGTAGGCATGCCTGTTATTTCTGTTAAAATAGGAGATCATTGCTATCATGGCTTATGTGATATGGGTGCTAGTGCAAGTGCAATACCTCATTCCTTATGCAAAGAAATTATGCATGATATTGCACCTGCTGAGATAGAGGAAATTGATGTTACAATTAAGCTTGCCAATAGAGATACTATTTCACCAGTTGGGATTGTTAGTGATGTTGAAGTCTTGTGTGCGAAAGTCAAATATCCTGCTGATTTTCTTGTTCTTGGTTCCACACAAGATGACTTTTGCCCCATTATATTTGGTAGACCCTTCTTGAATACTGTTAATGCTAAGATAGACTGCAATAAGGATACTATTTCTGTTGGTTTAGGGGATATGTCTCATGGGTTTAATTTTGCTAAATTTCATAGACAACCCCATGATAAAGAATTGCCTAGTAAATATGAAATTATTGGTCTTGCTTCTATTGTCGTGCCTCCTACTGATTCTTTAGAACAATATTTGCTAGACCATGAAAATGATATGTTTATGAATGAAGGAACGGAAATAGATGAAGTATTCTTTAAACATGGACCTATTTTGAAACACAACTTGCATGTTGAAATCCTATGGGATCCCCTCCACCTAAGGGTGACCCCATGTTTGAGCTTAAACATTTACTTGATACTCTTAAATATGCTTATCTTGATGAGAAAGAGATATATCCTGTTATTATTAGTGCTAACCTTTCAGAGCATGAAGAAAATAAATTATTGAAAACTCTGAAGAAGCACCATGCTGCTATTGGATATACTCTTGGTGATCTTAAGGGCATTAGTCCCACTTTATGCCATCACAAAATAAAATTGGAGAAGGATCCTAAACCGGTTGTTGATCACCAACGACGGTTAAATCCTAAGATGAAAGAAGGGGTAAGGAAGTAAATACTAAAACTTCTGGAGGCAGGTATAATTTATCCCATTGCTGATAGTCAGTGGGTAAGTCTTGTCCATTGTGTCCCTAAGAAGGGAGGTATTACTGTTGTTCCTAATGATAAAGATGAATTTATCCCACAAATAATTGTTACAGGTTATAGAATGCTAATTGATTTCCGCAAACTAAATAAAGCCACTAAAAAGGATCATTACCCATTACCTTTTATTGATCAAATGCTAGAAAGAGTATCCAAACATACACATTTTTGCTTCCTAGATGGTTATTCTGGTTTCTCTCAAATACATGTGTCAAAAGATGATCAAGAAAATACAACTTTTACCTTCCCTTTCGGTACCTTTGCCTATAGATGTATGCCTTTTGGTTTATGTAATGCACCTGCTACTTTTCAAAGATGTATGACTGCTATATTCTCTGACTTTTGTGAAAAGATTGTTGAGGTATTCATGGATGATTTCTCTGTTTATGGGACTTATTTTGATGATTGCTTAAGCAACCTTGATCGAGTTTTGCAGAGATGTGAAGAAACTAATCTTGTCTTGAATTGGGAGAAGTGACACTTTATGGTTAATGAAGGTATTGTCTTGGGGCATAAAATTTCTGAAAGAGGTATTGAAGTTGATAAAGCTAAAGTTGATGCTATTGAAAAGATGATGTGTCCCATGGACATTAAAGGTATAAGAAGTTCCCTTGGTCATGTCGGTTTTTATAGGAGGTTCATTAAGGACTTTTCTAAAATTTCTCGGCCTCTAACTAATCTCTTACAAAAAGATGTTCCTTTTGTCTTTGATGGTGATTGTGTAGAAGCATTTGAAATACTTAATAAAGCTTTGGTTTCTACACCTATTGTTCAACCTCCTGATTGGAATTTACCCTTTGAAATTATGTGTGATGCTAGTGATTATGCTGTAGGGGCTGTTCTAGGACAAATAGTTGATAAGAAATTAAATGTTATTCAATATTCTAGTAAAACTCTAGACAGTGCCCAAAGAAATTATGCTACTACTGAAAAAGAATTTCTAGCAGTTGGATTTGCTTGTGATAAGTTCATACCTTATATTGTTGATTCTAAAGTAATTGTTCACACTGATCATGTTGCTATTAAATACCTTATGGAAAAGAAAGATGCTAAACCTAGACTTATTATATGGGTTCTCTTGCTACAAGAATTTGATTTGCATATTATTGATACAAAGGGAGCTGAGAACCCCATTGCAGACAACTTATCTAGGTTAGAGAATGTTCTTGGTGACCCACTACCTATTGATGATAGCTTTCCTGATGAACAATTAGCTGTCATAAATGCCTCTTGTACTGCTCCATGGTATGCTGATTATGCTAATTACATTGTTGCTAAATTTATACCACGTAGTTTCACATACCAGCAAAAGAGAAAGGTCTTCTATGATTTAAGACATTACTTTTGGGATGACCCACTTCTTTATAAAGAGGGAGTAGATGGTGTTATTAGACATTGTATACCTGAGCATGAACAGAAACATATCCTACACAAGTGTCACTCCAAGGCTTATGGAGGACACCATGCTGGAGATAGAAGTGCACACAAGGTATTGCAATCCGGTTTTTATTGGCCTACTGTCTTCAAGGATGCCCGTAAGTTTGTCTTGACTTGTGATGAATGTCAAAGAATTGGTAATATTAGTAGACGTCAAGATGCCTATGAACTATTCACTTGTGATTGAACCATTTGATGTTGGGGCTTTGATTATATGGGACCTTTTCCTTCCTCTAATGGGTATACTCATATTTTAGTTGATGTTGATTACGTCACTAAGTGGGTAGAAGCTATTCCAACTAGTAGTGCTGATCATAACACCTCTATTAAGATGGTTAAAGAAGTTATTTTTTTTTTGAGGTTTGGAGTCCCTAGATATCTAATGACTGATGGTGGTTCACATTTTATTCATGGTGTTTTTCGTAAAATGCTTGCTAAGTATGATGTTAATCATAGAATTGCATCTCCATATCATCCACAGTCTAGTGGTCAAGTAGAACTTCGAAATAGAGAGCTTAAATTAATTTTGCAAAAGACTGTTAATAGATCTAGAAAGAATTGGTCCAAGAAACTTGATGATGCATTATGGGCTTATAGAACTGCATATAAAAATCCTATGGGTATGTCTCCATATAAAATGGTTTATGGTAAAGCATGTCACTTACCTCTTGAACTAGAACATAAGGCATATTGGGCTATTAAAGAGCTCAACTATGACTTTAAAATTGCCGGTGAGAAGAGGCTTTTTGACATTAGCTCACTTGATGAATGGAGAACCCAGTCCTACGAGAATGCTAAACTGTTTAAAGAAAAAGTTAAAAGATGGCATGATAAAAGGATACAAAAGCGTGAGTTCAATGTAGGTGATTATGTATTGCTATACAACTCTCGTTTAAGATTTTTTTTCAGGCAAACTTCTCTTTAAATGGGAAGGTCCTTACGTCATCGAGGAGGTCTACCGTTCCGGTGCCATAAAAATCAACAACTTCGAAGGCACAAACCCGAGGGTGGTGAATGGTCAAAGAATCAAACATTATATCTCAGGTAATCCTATAAATGTTGAAACTAATGTTATTGAAACCGTAACCCCTGAGGAATACATAAGGGACACTTTCCAGAACGTTTCAGACTCCGAAAAAGAATAGGTACGTGGTACGGTAAGTAAACCGACTCCAAAACAGTTCTAATGGCAATTTCTCTCTGTTTTGGAATATTTAAGAAAATAGGAAAATAAGAAGCAGACCGGAAAGGACACGAGGCTTCCATGAGGATAGAGGGCGTGCCCCACCCCCCTGGGCGCGCCCCCTGCCTCGTGGACACCCCGTATGCTCTCCGGACTCCGTTTTCTTGCATGATACTTCTTTTGGTCAGTAAAAATTCATTATATAATCTCCCGAAGGTTTTGACCACCGTGTCATGCAAATATCCTCTATCTTTGTTTCGAGTTGTTCCTGCTGCAGATTGGAGCACTATGTCATCCCAAGATTCAAAGGGAGAAAGCTATGTGGTTGATTACCTTGCAGATCATAAGGTCTACGGGGACTTGGAGCATCGTGGCTGGACCACGAAGGAAGAAGAAGACTATGAGCCTAAGGGAAAGGAGGAGACGAGCTCAAATGAAGATGAAGTCCCATTACCTCAACCGGGGGACATGCATGTGGAGTTCAAAAAGTCAAGCCTCCCCGATAGAGCAAAGAAACCTAAGATCAATGTTATCCCTTTTCATCTCTTGTGGGAGAAGAAACAAGAACTATGCAAAAAGTTACTAAGCCTTGAGCGGGAGATCGAGGACCTAAAGGAGAAAAATTCTGTCCTCAAGCGCAAATTAAGGAAGAAGCCTACATCATCAACAACTCCATCATCACCACCCCTGAGGAAGGAAACATAAACACATGGGCATGGGCACTCCCCTTGGCAACTGCCAAGCTTGGAGGAGTGCCCGGGTATCGTATCACCATCACTTTTATCTTTACTGTTTTCTTAGTTCGATCCTTTTGGTAATATCTTGATCTAGTAGAATAAAGTTTTAGTATGATCTAGTTGTGATTTTTGCTTTATGATCTTCCTATGTAATTGAGTCCTTGAGCTATATATAATAAAGATTAGTGTTGAGTCAAGGGCTTGATTATTTTGCTATGATCTTGAGGGAATAAAATAAAGAGAAGAAATAAAAAGAAATAAAGAGATCATATGGATCTTATGGAGAGTAATGAGCTCACATATAAAGAGTATGATGAATAAAAGTTGTTGAGAGTTGACAAACATAGTTTTGGTCATCGTTGCAATTAATAGGAAGTAATAAAGAAAGAGAGGTTTTCACATATAAATATACTATCTTGGACATTTTTATAATTGTGTGCACTCATTAAAGTATGATATGCTAAAGAGTTGACGTTGGACAAGGAAGACAACATAATGGGTTATGTTTTCTTACATCTAAGATAAATTATATTGTCATGGATCATCCAACATGTTGAGCTTGCCTTTCCCTCTCTTGCTAGCCAATTTCTTTGCACCAAGTAGAGATACTGCTTGTGCTTCCAAATATCCCAAAAACCCAGTTTTGCCATGAGAGTCCACCATATCTACCTATCGATTGAGTAAGATCCATCAAGTAAGTTATCGTCATTGCAAGCAATAAGAATTGCTCTCTAAATATGTATGACTTATTAGTGTGGAGAAAATAAGCTTTATACAATCTTGTGATGTGGAAGAAACAAAAGCGACGGACTGCATAATAAAGGTCCATATCACAAGTGGCAATATAAAGTGACATTCTTTTGCATTAAGATTTTGTGCATCCAACCATAAAAGCACATGACAACCTCTGCTTCCCTTTGCGAAGGGCCTATCTTTTATTTTTGTCTTATACTTCATGCAAAAAGTCGTGGTGATCTTCACCTTTCCTTTTTACATTTTATCCTTTGGCAAGCACAATGTGTTGGAAAAATCCTGATATATATGGCTAATTGGATGTGGGTTTTCATGAACTATTATTGTTGACATTACCCTTGAGGTAAAAAGTTGGGAGGCAAAACTATAAGCCCCTATCTTTCTCTCTGTCCGACTAAAACTTCATAACCATAAATATAGCGTGAGTGTTAGAAATTATGAAAGAATAAAAGATGGTTGAGTATGTGGACTTGCTAAGGAGCTCTTATATTGACTCTTTCCTATGTGATGATAAATTGCAATTACTTCAATGAATGAGATTATAGTTTGTTAGTTTTCAATGAAGTTTCTGATTCATACTTGAGTATGTGGATGAATTGTTACTTTAGCATAAGAGATCATACGACTATATATATATGTGTGTGTGTGTGTGTGTGTTGCTGTTCTAAGAATGATCGTGATGCCCTCATGTCTGTATTTTATTTTATTGACACCTCTATCTCTAAACATGTGAACATATTTTTCGATTTCGGCTTTCGCTTGAGGACAAGCGAGGTCTAAGCTTGGGGGAGTTGATACGTCCATTTTGCATCATGCTTTTATATCGATATTTCTTGCATTATGGGCTGTTATTACACATTATGTCAAGATACTTATGCTTATTCTCTCTTATTTTACAGGAATTAAATGAAGAGGGGGAATGCCGGCAGCTGGAATTCTGGGCTGGAAAAGGAGCAAATATTAGAGACCTATTCTACACATCTCCAAAAGTCCTAAAACTCCACATGAATTATTTTCAGAATATATAAAAAATATTGGGCGAAAGAAGTACCAGAGGGGGGCCACCCACCGTCCACGAGAGTGGGGGGGCGCCTCCCTGCCTCATGGGCCCCCTGGTGGCCCTCAGATGCCCATCTTTGGCTATATGGAGTCTTTCATCGAGGAAAAAATCATAAGCTAGCTCACGGGACGAAACTCCGCCGCCACAAGGCGGAACCTTGGCGGAACCAATCTAGGGCTCCGACGGAGTTGTTCTGCTGGGGAAACTTCCCACCGGGAGGGGGAAATCATCACCATCGTCATCACCAACAATCCTCTCCTTGGGAGGGGGTCAATCTCCATCAATATCTTCACCAGCACCATCTCATCTCAAACCCTAGTTCATATCTTGTATCCAATCTTTGTATCCAAACCTTAGATTGGTACCTGTGGGTTGCTAGTAGTGTTGATTACTCCTTGTAGTTGATGCTAGTTGGTTTAGTTGGTGGAAGATCATATGTTCAGATCCATTATGCAGATTAATACCCCTCTGATTATGAACATGAATATGCTTTGTGAGTAGTTACGTTTGTTCCTGAGCACATGGGAGAAGTCTTGCTATAAGTAGTCATGTGAATTTGGTATTCGTTCAATATTTTAATGAGATATATGTTATCATACCTCTAGTGGTGTCATGTGAACATCGACTACATGACACTTCACCATTGTTTGGGACTAGAGGGAGGCATTGGGAAGTAATAAGTAGATGATGGGTTGCTAGAGTGACAAAAGCTTAAACCCTAGTTTATGCGTTGCTTCGTAAGGGGTTGATTTGGATCCATATGTTTCATGCTATGGTTAGGTTTACCTTAATACTTCTGTTGTAGTTGCGGATTCTTGCAATAGGGGTTAATCATAAGTGGGATGCTTGTCCAAGTAAGGGCAGTACCCAAGCACCGGTCCACCCACATATTAAATTATCAAAGTACCGAATGCGAATCATATGAACATGATGAAAACTAGCTTGACGATAATTCCCATGTGTCCTCGGGAGTGCTTTACTTTATATAAGTTTTTGTCCAGGCTTGTCCTTTGCTACAAAAAGGATTGGGCCATCTTGCTGCACCTTATTTACATTCATTACTTGTTACTCGTTACAAATTACCTTATCACAAAACTAGCTTGACACTCTTACTTATCGAAAATGCTACAATAGATCCCCTAAACTTGTGGGTCATCAACTAGCTCGGCGATGCGGTCCAGCCAGTCCTCGTAGAGTCGTCGACTGGGCGGTAGCGCAGGAGGTCACGCGCCATGAGCAACGCAGCCTGTGTGTTAGCCGGGCTGTGGCAAGCGTGGGACGACGAGCCAGCCGGAGTCAGCGATGGGGTGGCGCTGCGTCCGTCCCGCCGCACGGAGAGATGCTGCGACAAAGCTTGCTGCTCGTGCCCCGCCGGGCCGGTGACAGCGTTGGCGGCTGGTGATGAAGAACAACGGGAAGGCCCACTGACGGGCACCGTCTGGGCGACGCGCGCGGCGAGAGCGGCTCGGCGCTGAGCACGGGCTCGGGGTGCATCTGCCATGGAGATGGTGGAGCGGTGGCGAGTCGATCGACGGAAGAGAACCTTCGACGCACCCCTATCTGGCGCGCCAAATGTCGGATTCAGGGCTCCGCAGACCCTTGAGAGGTTCGAACACTGGGGTGTGTATGAAGAACTTCTTCTTCCCGACCTGCCAACCCAACGATTCCACAGCCTAGCTCGACGAACCCAAGGGACAAGAGAGACAGCAGTTTATCCTGGTTCGGGCCACCTTGCGGTGTAATACCCTACTCCAGCTTTGTGGTGGATTGCCTCGAGGGGCTAAGGATGAACTAGTACAGTGGATGAACAGCCTCAGGAGGTGAGGTGCTCTTGAGCTCGATGAGCTGGTGGGTGTGAGGATGGTCTGAATGATCCGTCCCCCCTCTAGATGCTTGCTGTGGTGGTGGTGGCTAAGTCCTATTTATAGTGGCCTGGGTCCTCCTCCCAAATGTAGGCAGGAAGGGATTCCACAACGACCAATTTCAAAGGGAGACAACTAGTACAAGCTATCCTAACAAAAGTAGTCTTCGCCTGCAAAAGGCTCTGGTGGTGACGCTGTCGTGGGCTCCGCGGTGACCTCCGTCCTGTCCTCCTGGCGGTCTTGGTCTTGTTGCACCAATATGGAAACATTTGCTTGATTCCTCGGGACTCCACACCTACGCTTGCCCCCTTGGCATCAAAGAGGAAACATGTACGCTGCGCCCGCTGGCGCCCGCCTGGCCTTGGTCGTCATGGCTCACGTCATGTGAACCTCGCGAGGTGCACCTTGCCTTGATATCTCCTCTTCTAGGGAGCCAGCCTTGTGAGGTCGCCCCCCGGGGAGCTCTTGGTGTCGTCCGCCTCATGAGGCTTGGCCCCTCACGAGGGTCTTGAGTCGTTGTTGCTGAAACTGGGCCGTACCGGGCCGCTGATGGAGCCACGCCATGGGCCGCAGGTAGGCAAGTCTGGGTACCCCCGTTCCCAGGACACCGACAGCATGTTTATGACTGTTGTCACTCTCTAGTTGGTCGCTTCCCAGTCTTTTTCTAGCCTTCACTTGTACTAAGTGGGAATACTGCTTATGCATCCACTTCCATAAACCCCAAAGTTGTTCCATATGAGTCCACCATACCTACCTATATGCGGTATTTACCTGCCGTTCCAAGTAAATTTGCATGTGCCGAACTCTAAACCTTCAAATGATAATTTGTTTCGTATGCTCGAATCGCTCGTGTACCAACTAGGGTTGTCCATATCTTCCATGCCAGCTGGGTTATTCTCACGATGAGTGGACTCCGCTCGTCATTCACGAGAAAATGGCTGGTAACCGGGATATCCAGTCCCATGCTCAAAGCAAATGAAATCAAAATAATTGCAACCAAAAATCCCCCAGGATTGTTGTTAGTTGGACGGTACCCATTGTTTCGGACCAGCCGTGGAGTGTGCTTGTTGGTGGTGGGGGAGTATAAAATTTACCATTCTTCTTGGGAACCGCCTATAATGTATGTAGCATGGAAGATTCCGAGATCTCTTAGTTGTTATGTTGACAATGAAAGCATGCCGCTCAAAATATTATTTATCTCTATTTCAAAACTCGAGCTCTGGCACCTCTGCAAATCCCTGCTTCCCTCTGTGAAGGGCCTATCTATTTACTTTTATTGCTGAGTTATCATCCTCTTATAAAAAGTATGAGTTAGAGAGCACCACTATGATTTGTATGTATTGTTATCCTATATACCTAAGAGATTCACCCCCACTAACATATTTATCTAAACATGCAAGCTATCCACATCATCATCCATGTCATCTAAGCAAAAACAGTTCTCACGCCTGCCATGTCAGCAAAACGTAAGAGAGAAAAAAATAACGCCATGTCCGGTTCCACCGCAACAAATCATCCATTCACTTCCCCTTCCCCTCCCGTAACCGACGACGAGGAGTAAATCCAGCACACCACCGCATCTAATTCTCCAACCCGAGTACATAGCGACCTGATGAGCCGAGACGATGGTACTGAAGTGTCGACCGATCGCCTGGCCCGCCATCGGGTGTGACCCCGGGGAGCCGCCCCACGATGCCGGCGACATCGCCCTGACCCTGCTACCCCGCGTCCCCGTCGGTGCCGCCATGCATGACCTCGGCGAGCCACCCCGTGAGCCCCTGCATGCGATGCCACTCCCGCTACCCTGGGTCTGTGTGTCTACTCTTCAATCGATTACTCTAGCTGCTGTTCACGGGGAGGCCAATCCTATGGGCGCCCTGTGATCATCGCAGGTCAACCTAGCCCAGCACCCAATTGCTAGTAGATCGAGCCCCGCAGGCTCCGCCGGCCCATGGCATCCGCCCGGGCGTCGACACACAGCTCCTGGTGAGCCACACGCCCACACGTGCAACCGTTGGTTTCCGCCCCAACAACAGATGCACCGAAGGTGGGCTCTCTCCTTCCTCTCTATCTTCCTAGATTTGAGTTTTTTTTAGTTAGCATGTGTTGCACGCACTGATTCTTGTGTGGTAGGATGATTTTTTAGAAGAGCTCTATTCTGTCTCCAGCCACTTCCTCCCCTGCAGTAAGTCTGGTCTCAAGCACTGCCGGCAAGCATTTGTGGAGACATGACAGATTCATGCTCATGTCTCCAGTCCGGTTGGTTTTGGTTGGAAGCACTAAGATGGTGAAAATTTCTCTTCATTTGTTTTCTTTATTGATCTTGACAAATAAACAAATGAAGCTTACCATTTACAAGGTGCAACTACACTCTCGCATCTCTCTCTCTCTCTCTCTCTCTCTCTATATATATATATATATATATATATATATATATATATCTTACATACACATATATGTTAGTTTAATATGACTTTCTTGGTATCTCTAATGGTTTCCGTTGATTGTTTTGCAGAATCAGAGCATATCTGACCTTGCTATTTACTTTCAGGTATGTTTTCCAATATTATTCCACTGTGATGACATGAGACTGGTCTAATACCCAACTGATACCAATGTGTGACTGACATTGCCATTCTTCTACTGCAAAGTACACAACCGAAGGATTTTTTTTTCCCTGCTAGGCAGTCCGGAGTCTCCTTTTGACAATCACATGCATTTTTTCATCCAAAAAGAGTCAATGAGCTCTAATTATTATGATTAGTTTAGTGTTTTACTATTTTATTTCTCCTTTCAAATTGAGCATACATGATTACTTCTCTAGGGATTTTCTGCCCTATCATTGTTTCATACGCTTGGACATCACAAGGACAAACTAGATTTAGCATTTAGCAATGGCTACACTTACGAAGGAGGATAATTCTGTATAGTAATTTAATTGCTAGCCCTATGGAGTTTAATTAGTTAGATGCAAGAATTTCTCGGGTTTCTTAATTCCTTTCACTCACTATACATGCTTGATGATTTGCCTCTTCTGTGGAAATAAGTTCGGTGCGCATCAAAGCAAGGTCAGGCACGAAACCCATGTTTTCTCAATAATAATGTTAGTATGTAATTCACAGTTCTAGAACATAACTGTTGACAAAAAAGCAGAGTATATTCCATGGGTCTTTGTTTTGGTTACATGATTTTTACTACAGTTTGATGAGAGCAAAATTCTACTTCATATCATACATATCTGCCATATCTAGCTCGATATGCTTGCACCCTTTTGGTTATTGAATATATATTTCCACCTTTCTAGTTATTACAATGCTCCTAATTCTTTTGGTTGATTTTGTTTACATAAATTCAAAGTACTACTGTGAATGATTCTTTTAGAATATGAGTTGCATGTTTATCAATTGGTGGCTTCAAGTATGGCTTTCAAAGAAATCCATATATTAAGAAAAGCGATGGAAAATTGTATATTTGCATTTGATTTACATAATGATGTGTAGACTTTCCCTTTGGGAAAATGGGACGTTTATTAATTATTTGTATTGTATAAAGGTGACACAACAACCAAAATGTTCAGTCCATATAATTGCCTTATCATTCACATTTCAGACTGGTAAATGTTTTGTTTTATGAAATTCACCCATGCAGAGTAAATATTATTTATTAAATGCCACATGGTTTCATACTCCAAGCCATCTCCTTAACATATCTATTTTCTCTTTCATGCATATTCCCTTCAGATACGTAATAGTATAGCCCATAATCAAATGATATATTTCCAGATATTTTTGTTCCCTCAAATGGTTGATACATTATAGTTTACAGGTTCCTTATGGTGTTGTGTTTGTTCAGCTCAATGCCACCTTCAGTTTACTTCCATGTCTCATGAATACTCCTCCTTGGGGCATGGGATGTAAAGTGCGCCGATGTCTTTCTGGTTTGGGTATAGATGCTATCATTTATATTGTTTATCCAATGTGTTTTTGGTTTGAAATAGCTGCAATAATAGTAGTTGATGTTTAGTATTCAAGCATGCATGTGTAATTACAATCAAACAATCTTCTATAAGGCTAAGCACTTGATATTATTTCTCTAAACATATATCTTCACTTTACAAATGTAAGAATTATTACACTTTTCTTTGGTTAGAATTATACTGCATGATTGCTTTGGTGTTGATAACAATTCTAGCCTAAAAGGTTTGCCCTTGCTGAGTGGATCAAGTATAGCCTCTTCTGATCATCCTTTGGGTTAATTAGTCTATGCTGTCTAGCAACCTATTAATAATTTGTAGTAAAATAGACCATATTTTGTCCTACTTATGAGCCCTGCCATTTTGCAGACTTAAGTTATTCTAATCGTGGTGGACAATCCAAGCTAATACCTGTTTGAGTGCATTAACACCGAAAGGCTCACAGTTTAGCTTGAAATTTCTTTGTTTTTTTACACTAATGTACTTCTAATAAACAAACAAGTTGTGTATTATATTGTATTATACCAGGAAAAATCTTATCAAACTATATGTTTTTTTCATTTCATGTTAGCAATGTGCTCTAATTAAGAAAATATGGAGATACCCTACAATATACTAATTTTGCTGACTTTTCATCATACCATCAAAGGTTCAATACTCATGTCTTCCTTTTTCATGGTTTTATTATTTTCACAACATAAACCCTTCTTGCAATACTATAAATTCCCGTAGCAACGCGCGGGATATCATATAGTTATTTGATATTGAGTATGACTGTGACTGGATATCTTTTACCATGAATTACAATGTCTAGTCAGTCCTTGATCTTCAGGGGTGCTCTGCATTTATGTTTTGCGGTCTCAGAAAGGCCTAGCAAGATACCATTTTGTTATATCATATCATGATTGTTTTGACAAAGTGTTGTCATCTGAGATTTATTATTATTGCTCGCTAGTTGATTATGCCATTGATATGAGTAAATGTGAGACCTAAATGTTATAGTGAATATGGTTAGTTCATAATCTTTGCTGAAAACTTAAATGTTGGCTTTACATATTTGCAACAACAAGATCAAACAGAGTTTGTAAAAGTTTTTCTTTATCACTTTCAGTTTGTCAACTGAATTGCTTGAGGACAAGCAATGGGTTAAGCTTGGGGGAGTTGATACGTCTCCGTCGTATCTACTTTTCCAAACTCTTTTGCCCTTGTTTTGGACTCTAACTTGCATGATTTGAATGAAACTAACCCGGACTGACGCTATTTTCAGCAGAATTGCCATGGTGTTATTTTTGTGCAGAATAAAAAGTTCTCGGAATGACCTGAAACTTCACGGAGATAACTTTTGGAATTAATAAAAAATATTGGCAAAAGAATTAGTAGCAGGGGGCCCACACCCTAGCCACAAGGGTGGGGGCGTGCCCACCCCCTGGGGCGCGCCCTCCGACCTTGTGGCCCCCCTAGACCTCCACCGACCTCAACTCCAACTTCATATATTCTCTTTCGGGTAACAAAAAAATCAGAGAGAAGGATTCATCATGTTTTACGATACAGAGCCACTGCGAAGCCCTGTTCTTCCTCGGGAAGGCAGATCTGGAGTCCATTCGGGGCTCCGGAGTGGGGAATCCGTCTCCATCGTCATCATCAACCATCCTCCATCACCAATTTCATGATGCTCACCGCCGTGCATGAGTAATTCCCTCATAGGCTTGCTGGACCGTGATGGGTTGGATGAGATTTACCATGTAATCGAGTTAGTTTTGTTAGCGTTTGATCCCTAGAATCCACTATGTTCTAAGATTGATGTTGCTATGAGTTTGCTATGCCTAATGCTTGTCACTAGGGCCCGAGTGCCATGATTTCAGATCTAAACCTATTATGTTTTCATGAATATATTTGTGTTCTTGATCCTATCTTGCAAGTTATAGTCACCAACTACGTGTTATGATCCGGCAACCCTGGAGTGACAATAGTTGGGACCACTCCCGGTGATGACCGTAGTTTGAGGAGTTCATGTATTCACTAAGTGCTAATGTTTTGGTCCGGTACTCTATTAAAAGGAGGCCTTAATATCCCCTTAGTTTCCAATAGGACCCCGCTGGCACAGGAGGGTAGGACAAAAGATGTCATGCAAGTTCTTTTCCATAAGCACGCATGACTATATTCAGAATACATGCCTACATTATATTGATGAATTGGAGCTAGTTATGTGTCACCCTATGTTATAATTATTGTATGATGATTGCCATCCTACATAATTATCCATCATTGATCCATTGCCTACGAGTTCATTTCATATTGATCTTTGCTCCATTACTTTTCCATTGCCACTGTTACGATTGCTACAAAACTGCTACTATTACTATTGCCTCTGTTATCGTTACTTCCATATTACTTTGCAACTAAATATTTTGCTGCTAATATTAAGTCTTTCAGGTGTGGTTGAATTGACAACTCAACTGCTAATACTTGAGAGTATTCTTTGGCTCCCCTTGTGTCGAATCAATAAATTTGGGTTGAATACTCTACCTTCGAAAACTTTTGAGATCCCCTATACTTGTGGGTTATCATGCAATCTCTCAACAATGCTAATATAATTGGATCGTATAACCATCCCTCAATGTGTGAGGAAGAATCACTCCAAAGTTCTTATCTAGCGGAGAACATAAGAAGAAGTTGTTTGTAGGGTATGAAACCACCTCAACATTAACCTTTCCGATCGATCTATCGAGCTATCCCTATAAGTATCACAAACAGCCCAAGAGTTTGTACTAAAATAACATCATATGATACACATCAACCAACTCTAATGTCACCTAGATACTACAATTTCACGACGAGTATCCGGGAGTTGATTATATGATATGCATAACAAAAAATCAGATTCATAATACTCAATCCCACACAAAGAACCTCAAAGAGTGCCCCAAGATTTCTACCAGAGAAACAAGGACGAAAACGTTCATCAACCCCTATGCATAGATTACCCCAATGTCACCTCAGGAATCCGTGAGTTGAGTGCCAAAACATATATCAAGTGAATTAATTTGATACCCATTGTCACAACGGGTATTCATAGAAAGACATACATCAAGTGCTCTCAAATCCATAAAAGTATTCAATCCAATAATAACGAAATCTCAAAGGGATAACTCAATTCTCACAACAAGATAGAGAGGGAGAAACACCATACGATCAAACTATATCAACAAAGCTCGCGATACATCAAGATCGTGCCAAATCAAGAACATGAGAGAGAGAGATCAAACACATAGCTACTAGTACAAACCGTCAGCCCCGAGGGTGGACTACTCCCTCCTCTTCATGGTGGTCATCGGGATGATGAAGATGGCCCCCGGTGATGATTTCCCCTCTGGCAGGTTGCCGGAACAGGGTTTAGATTTTTTTTTGTGGCTATAGAGGCTTGCCATGGCGGAACTTCTAATCTATGGTTATTTCTGGGGGTTTCTGTATTTATAGGATTTTTTGGCATCCGTTTCACGCTGAGATGGGCCACGAGGTGCCCATTACCCACCAGCCCACCACTTTGGCACCTCGTGGCTCTTTTGGTCCTCGCATGAAGCTTCGGAGGTCTCTTTTGTTCCAAAAAAAATTGTCAAAAAGTTTCACTGCATTTGGACTTAATTTGATATGGATTTTCTGGAAACCAAAAACAGGCAAGAAACAGCAATTGGCACTGGACACTAGGTCAATATGTTAGTCAATAAATATCATATAAAAAGTGCAACAAAATCATAAAACTATAACAAACATGGCATGTATACTTCATAAATTATAGATACATTGGAGATGTATCAGCATACCCAAGCTTAATGCATGCTGGTCCTCGAGTAGGTAAATCATAAAAGAAATAATTTATGAATCCCCATTGTCACATTCCTCGAGAATCTGTGAGTTGAGTGCCAAAACATATATCAAGTGAATTAATATGATACCCCATTGTCACAATGGGTATTCGTAGCAATACATACATCAAGTGCTCTCAAATCCATAAAAGTATTCAATCCGATAATAACAAAATCTCAAAGGGATAACTCAATTCTCACAACAAGATAGAGAGGGAGAAACACCATAAGATCAAACTATATCAACAAAGCTCGCGATACATCAAGATCATGCCAAATCAAGAACATGAGAGAGAGAGAGAGATCAAACACATAGCTACTAGTACAAACCGTCAGCCATGAGGGTGGACTACTCCCTCCTCTTCATGGTGGTCATCGGGATGATGAAGATGGCCCCCGGTGATGATTTCCCCCTCCGGCAGGTTGCCGGAAAAGGGTTTAGATTAGTTTTTTGTGGCTATAGAGGCTTGCCGTGGCGGAACTTCTGATCTATGGTTATTTCTGGGGGTTTCCATATTTATAGGATTTTTTGGCATCGGTTTCACGCTGAGATGGGCCACGAGGTGCCCAGTACCCACCAGCCCACCACTTTGGCACCTCGTGGCTCTTTTGGTCCTCGCACGAAGCTTCGGGGGGCTCTTTTGTTCCAAAAAAATTTGTCAAAAAGTTTCACTGCATTTGGACTTAATTTGATATGGATTTTCTGGAAACCAAAATAGGCAGAAAACAGCAATTGGCACTGGACACTAGGTCAATATGTTAGTCGACAAATATCATATAAAAGTGCACCAAAATCATAAAACTATAACAAACATGGCATGTATACTTCATAAATTATAGATACGTTGGAGATGTATCAACATACCCAAGCTTATGCATGCTGGTCCTCGAGTAGGTAAATGATAAAAGAAATAATTTATGAATCCCCATTGTCACATTCCTCGAGAATCTGTGAGTTGAGTGCCAAAACATATATCAAGTGAATTAATATGATACCCCTGTAAGTGCATCTAGTGCCATCCCTAGTTGGTTTTGGAGTATTGACGACAAACCTAGTTGAGGGACTAATGTGTTTGTGAGAATTGCAGGATAACACAGGTAGAAGTCCCTCATTGATTCGGTTTTACTACCCGAGATGACCCCTAAAAATGTATGAAGACATTGAAGCCAAAGGTGGTATATGAAGATATTCACATTGAAGACTATGACAAAAGAAGACACGTTATGAAGTCTATGGAGCTCGAAGACTTAGATCTTTCGTAGTTCTTTTTCTTTTGTGTTGAGTCATAGGAACCACCGTACTGTTAAGTGGGGTCCAGGAGAACCAGTCAGAATGACTGAAGTGATGCCTAAACCAGAAACCTATGTCTTCGAGTGAAGACAATGAGAGCGAATCTTGTCCAGAGCCGGACAAGTCAGCTTTGCTTGTAGCCCAAGTAAAGTTGCCATGAGAGTTTGAAATCTGACCGTTGAGATACGTGTCAGTTACTTAGTGACCCAGGGTCATTTCGGACAAATCAGGTCGGGTTGCCAAGTGGCTATAAATAGCCCACCCCCTACAACCATAAACGGTTGGCTGCTCAGATTTCAGTGCACGGCTTTTGTCGTTTGAGAGCAACCCACCTCGAACCCTTTGAGGGAAAATTCCTAGCGAGGAGAAAAGCCCTAACCACCCAGAGCCAGAGAACATTGGGCATCACTTAAGTCTTCTTGTCTGTGTGATCTGAAGACTTATTACACTTGAGGACTATGAATCCTCCAGACGGTTAGGCGTCGCGTTCAGAGCATCCAAGAGACATTGTGGATTGCCAGTGAACGAAGTATGTGAAGGTTTGGGAGTCTACCTTGAAGACTTACCAGAGTGATTGGGCGAGGACTATGTGACCTTAGCTCAAGGAGAATACAGTGAGGACTTGGTGTCCTGAGCTGCGTGTTCAGGACTGGGTGTCCGGGACTGTGTGTCCTAAGGTTTAAATACCTAGCCGCTCCAACCAGACGTACAGTTGTCACAACAACTGGAACTGGTCCAACACATCATTGTCTTCAACAAGTCACCGATTTCATCTTCACTTCCTTTTTCTTACTTTTACTCATTGTGAAGCCATTGCATGCTTGCTCTATCTTTTGTCTTCACAACGTGAATGTAAGATCTGTTTGGCTTCATAACTTCTTCCTACCTGATCCTTATTACACTGCAGCTGTTTGTCTTTGTGCTTTCACTCTATTGAATACTTGACCATGGCTTTCCCAGTGTAATCTAACTTCCGCTGCATAGTAATAGGAAAAATCTTCGCTGTTTGTCTTCATAACTCCCACATTTTGAAGACTTTCATAAAAATCGCCTATTCACCCCCCTCTAGTCGATATAAAGCACTTTCAATTGGTATCAGAGCGAGGTGCTCCCTTGTTCTGTGTGATTCGGTTTAACCACCTGGAGTTTTAGCTATGTCAACTGCAGGGATAATCAAAGTCTCCGCTGCGTGCCCCGTCTTCGATGGAACTGAATATCCCTACTGGAAGAATAAGATGCGCATGCATCTTGAAGCCATTGACGTCGACCTATGGTATGTCGTCGAGAACGGCGTTCCCAAGGCTGGAGAAGGTGTCACTGCTGCTGATGTTAAGAAGTTCACTCAACTGGACTCTACTGCCAAAAATATCATCTGTGGTCATCTGACAAAAGGACAGTATGGCCGTGTGAGTGCCTTGAAGACATCCAAGCTGGTCTGGGACTGGCTCTCCAAGGTCAATGAAGGCATCTCAACCCAGAGAGATCAGAGAATCAGTGTTCTTCGCAACCTCTTCAACCGCTTCAAGCGAAATGACAATGAGAATGTCCAGCACACATTTGACCGGCTCACTGACATCACAAATGAACTTCAAGCCCTCGGTGCCACTAAGATCACCAAACATGAAATCGTCAAGACGCTGCTGAGATCACTTGATAGTTCGTTTGACATCCTAGCCCTGATGATTCAAGAACGTCCTGATTTCAAGACACTCGATCCGTCTGACATACTTGAGAGGCTCATCACACATGAGTTCCAGCTTTCTGAGAAAAGAGATATCTACGGTCCAAACTATGGGCGAACTCGTGCCTTGAAGGCAAAAGCTGTTTCCTCATCTGAAGAAGAATCTGACAGCAGTTCTGATGATCCTGAAGACATTGGAAGGGAACTTGCAATGCTAGTGAAGAAGTTCCAAAAATTCACCAAGAAGAAAGGCTTCAGAAAATCTTCACGATCAAGATCAAGGAATGATGAAGTTTCTTCTCATGACTACAAGAAGAAAACATGTCACAAGTGCAAGAAAACTGGACACTTCATCTCTGAGTGTCCACAGTGGGACAATGAGAACAGAAGGAAGAAGAAGAGCAAGGAATATGATTCTGACGACAAGAAGAAGAAGAAACACTCAAAGTCTTCTTCCAAGTCTTCATCAAAGTCTTCATCACACAAGAAGAGCTCATCTGGCAAGGCACGTGCGTTTGTTGGAAAGGAGATGGATTCAGAGGAGTCCGCATCTGAGGAGGCAGAGGTGGAGTCTGAGGAGGAGTCTGATTCTGGCATTGCGAGTCTGGCTACAGCATACGTCGCCAAGTCCATCTTCAACACTGAAGACAATGACTGCATCACCGACACCGACGCAAATGACAAGAACGACTCCACTCCTACCTATTCAAAAACTGTTAGACAGAAGTGATGATCTGTTGGGTGCTGAAATGACTCGATCTGAATCCTTAATTGAAGACATAAAAAATCTTCATGTTAAGTATCAGGAACTTGAAGATCGTCTTGATACTCTCTCAACAACTCATGAAAAGCTTTCCTATGTTATCTTCAAAGGAAGCAAGAACTTGAGAAATTGAGAGCGGCTCATGAAGATCTTCAAAAGGAAAACGAATCACTTCGCGCCGAACAGATCAGTTCCGCTCAGGAAGGATTTGAACCACCATGTCTTAAATGCATTGAGCGTGATAATGCTACTTCTGTTGCTGAATGTTCCACTGCTACTGCTGTTGCAATATCTTCAACTGTTGATGTGGTAACTAACCCCTCTGCTGAGGATACCACTGCTATTGCTGATGAGAATGCTAGGTTGAAGACATTGCTTGAAACAGGGATGTACAAAAGTCTTAAAGGACATCAGACATTATGTGATGTCCTCAAGAAGCAGATTCTGAACCGAAACCCTAGGAAAGAGGGTGTTGGGTTCGTAAGGAAAATAAATGCAGATGGCTCTTACTGGAAACCTGAGCAGTACCCCAAAACCACATGGGTTGCTGCAAAGGAACCTTCAGCAGATCCATCCAATTTATCTGGCTTCACATGTGATAACCCCATTATTATTGATGAATCCTTTGATGCAAACTATAAACTGTTTGAGAATCAGAATGGTGAAGTGTTTGCCAGGTACATTGGTACTAACTGCAGGAATGGACCGCCTATGAAGAAGATCTTGTTTCCGAAAAAGTGTCTGGAAAATCTTCCTGTGAATGTCTTCATGACACCTCACTTGAAGAAGACAAACCTCAGACCAAAGGCTTCATACGGTCCAAAGGCTTCATACAAACAGAGGACTCACCTGAGTCACACTAACGCAAATGTTTTGCAGGGAAACCATACTCAGGCATATGAATATGAGAGCGGTTCATCGAACCGTCATGTTCATATGACCAAAAATTATTCTGCTTATTCCTATGAGTATTATTGTCCACCTGCAAGACTGTTTGCTAAGGCTTCAAAGCCAAAATTCTCAGATGCTGCACTTAGACTTATTGCTTCTAAGCCACCCTTGAAGATGTGGGTGGTTAAGAAAGCTTAACTCTCTTTTGCAGGGAAAGGTCTCCAGTAGAAAAACAAAATCTTCTGACGCTATTGCTGGGGACCTTAAAAATCTTGTAGGGCGCAAGATAAAATGCCCGAATGGCATCATTATGTACTTCGTTCCTGAATCGCATGCTACTCTCCCTATTAGTCCTAATCTGGATCTAAGTTTTCATAACCCACTGGTTCGTCAAATGTTTTTGCTTCACAATTCTCTTCGTGAAGCCTATCCCCCTAACTGCACTGTAGGGTACGACACCAGCGTCTTCAAAGTCTTCAGAATGGATTATTGACAGTGGGTGTACAAATCACATGACTGGCAAAAGAAGCCTTCTTATGGACTCAACCTTACGTCCATCCGACAAGAGCCACATCACATTTGCTGACACTGGTAAAAGTAAGGTATTGGGTCTAGGTAGAGTTGCAATCTCAAAGGATCAACACATGGATAAAGTCATGCTTGTTGAATCCCTTGGCTTCAACTTAATGTCTGTCTCAATGCTTCGCGATTTGAACATGATCGTAATGTTTGGAAAATATCGTTGCCTAGTACTAATGGAATCTGACAAGTCTCTAGTGTTTGAAGGGTATCGAAAATATGATCTGTACGTGGTAGATTTCTCAGCAGGGCCACAACTTGCAGTATGTCTTCTTGCAAAATCTTCAGAATGCTGGCTTTGGCATCGGAGGCTTGGGCATGCTGGCATGAGGAACCTCCACACCCTTGCGAAGAAGAAGCATGTCATAGGCATCGAGGGCGTCAAGTTCAAGAAAGATCACTTATGCGGTGCCTGTGAAGCAGGGAAGATGACAAGGGCAAAAGATCCTTCGAAGACAATCATGACTACTACTCAACCCTTCGAACTGCTCCACATGGATCTTTTCGGCCCCACTCACTACTCAACTTTTACTACTACTGCTTGCCTCTATGGCTTCTTCATTGTTGATGATTACTCTAGATATACTTGGGTGCACATAATCCTTTACAAGACTGAAGTGCAGGATGTCTTCAGACGCTTCGCCAATCATGCTATGAACAATTTTGGCGCCGAGATAAAACACATCAGAAGTGACAATGGCACTGAATTCAAGAACATTGGCCTTGATACATATCTTGATACCTTGGGCATCACACATGAATTCTCAGCTCCGTACACGCCACAGCAGAATGGCGTCGTCGAACGCAAGAACAGAACACTCATTGAGATGGCCAGAACAATGCTAGATGAATACAAGACTCCAAGAAAATTCTGGACTGAAGCCATTGACACTGCATGCCATACAATCAATCGTGTTTATCTTCACAAGCTTCTGAACAAGACATCTTATGAACTCCTAACTGGCAAGAAGCCAAATGTCAATTACTTCAGAGTATTTGGCGCAAGGTGCTGGATCAAGGACCCACACCACACCTCAAAGTTTGCACCAAAAGCACATGAGGGCTTTATGCTTGGATATGGAAAGGATTCGCACTCCTACAGAGTCATCAATCTCTTTCATTACAAAGTGGTTGAAATAGTGGATGTGCGGTTCGATGAGACAAATGGTTCACAAAGAGAGCAACTGCCAAATGTGCTAGATGAGATTCTAGCTAGTGAATCAATCAAGCTAATGGGAACTGGAGAGATTATACCTTCTGAAGCTCATCCTGAAGAACTTATCATCTCAGCACCTGATCAACATGAAGACAATGCTCAGCCTGAAGACATTCCTCCCAACAACAACACAGATCAGCAAGAGCAAAGTCTCCGCCCTGTACATCCTCGTGTTGCCAATGAAGTGCAGATTGACAGAATAATTGACAGCATCAATGCACCTGGTCCACTCACTCGTTCAAGGGCAACTCAGCTAGCAAATTTCTGTGGGCACTTCGCATTCGTCTCAATATCATAACCCAAGAAAGTTGAAGAAGCCTTCATGGAACCTGAATGGATTCAAGCTATGCAAGAAGAGCTTCAACAGTTTGAGCTGAATAATGTATGGGAACTGGTTAAGCGTCCTGATCCACGGAAGCACAACATAATAGGCACCAAATGGATATACCGCAACAAACAAGATGAGCATGGTCAAGTTGTCAGAAACAAAGCTCGTCTCGTTGCTCAAGGATATACTCAAGTGGAAGGCATTGACTTCGATGAAACATTTGCTCCCGTGGCTAGGCTTGAAGCCATACGCATTCTGCTGGCCTATGCAAATCATCATAACATACTTCTATATCAAATGGATGTGAAAAGTGCCTTTCTTAATGGCAAGATTGAAGAAGAAGTGTATGTTGCACAACCGCCTGGCTTTGAAAATCCAAAACATCCTGACATTGTATACAAGCTCAACAAGGCACTGTATGGCCTCAAACAAGCCCCTAGGGCCTGGTATGACACACTCAAATACTTCCTAAAGAGCAAAGGCTTCATACCTGGTTCCCTGGATCCCACTCTTTTCACGAAGACATATGATGGTGAACTGTTTGTGTGCCAAATATATGTGGATGACATTATCTTCGGCTGCACCAATCAGAAGTACAGTGAAGAGTTTGGATATATGATGCAAGAGCAATATCAGATGTCCATGATGGGGGAGCTGAAGTTCTTCCTTGGTCTTCAAATACGACAACAACGCAATGGCATCTTCATATCTCAAGAGAAGTATCTCAAAGATTGCCTGAAGAAGTTCGGTATGCAAAACTGCAAAGGCTTCACAACACCAATGCCAGCCAAACATCATCTAGGTCCTGACGACAATGGTAAAGAGTTTGATCAAAAGGTATACCGCTCCATGATTGGTTCTTTGCTTTATTTATGTGCATCTAGGCCAGATATTATGCTTAGTGTTTGCATGTGTGCTCGATTTCAAGCGGCACCAAAGGAGTCGCATCACTTAGCTGTGAAGCGAATTCTTCGATATTTGGCTCACACCCCAACTCTAGGATTATGGTATCCAAAGGGCTCAGAGTTTGATTTGGTTGGATTTTTGGATGTTGATTATGCTGGTGACAAAGTTGATCGCAAGTCTACATCAGGCACATGTCACTTTCTGGGACGATCACTTGTATGTTGGTCTTCAAAGAAGCAGAACTGTGTATCTCTCTCCATTGCTGAATCTGAATACATTGCTGCTGGATCTTGCTGCGCTCAGCTTCTGTGGATGAAGCAAACACTCAAGGATTATGGCATTCATCTGAAGCAAGTACCACTTTACTGCGACAACGAAAGTGCCATCATGATTGCCAACAACCCAGTTCAGCACTCGAAGACAAAGCACATTGAAATTCGTCATCACTTTCTCAGAGATCATGTTGTGAAGGAAGACATTGATATCATACACGTCAACACTGAAGAACAATTGGCAGATATCTTCACCAAGCCCTTGGATGAGAAGAGATTTTGCAAGTTACGGTGTGAGCTAAATATCCTGGAATCCTCAAATGTCCTGTGATCAGGCACACATCCTAACACTTATGCATATGATGACTTAGATGTGCAACGCACAAAGTAAAGTATATCTTCAATCAATGAAGACATACATTTTAAGTGTGAATACATTAATGTGGAATTTGACTTCGGAGCGCCACGATAATTGTGCGCCGTGTCTGGGTCTAATACTTCCTATACGGTGGGTAACGCCACCACCAAACGTTCTATTTTGAAGTGTTTCACTCATGGCGTTACCTTGCAATATCTTCACATTTGGTTTGGCTTCGAACTCAACATGTCTTCATGATTATCTTCACTACGTTGATTATATAGATGTATACATACTAGTGTTCTGTCCTCTACAGCATTCACTTATAGCTATGTCTTCTTGGTTGAATCTTTTGAACTAAGTGAATGTGATCGGACCCTAATCTCTCTATGCTTTCTATCTCAAATTCTATCTCTCCAAGTCATATGCATTCTATTGAAACTGTCGAATGTCTTCACTGCGTCCTTGTCAGCAGAGGATATAGAGACAACCATAAAGTCCGTTTTCAATGCTCATTCCTCCACATAAAATCCGGAGAAGCAGGAACGACCGCCCGACAATCCAGGCGTGCGTGGGACGTGGAACAAACCCCAAACTTCCGCAAACAGGCCACGCGTTCCTCAGATGCGAATCGCCAGGGGCACCTGTGTAATAGCACAGTGCCGCCCCTGTGCCTATAAATTCACACTTACCGCGGTCATTATCTCCTTCTTCCACCCTCGCACGAACCCTAGCGCCACCGCTAGCTCTCGACGACGCTGGCGACGAAGCGCTTCGCTGCCGCGACCTCTCCGACGCCGTCCTCACGCTGACCGCGGACATCGTTCTCTCCGCCGTCGCCGTAGGTGTCTTCTGTCGCCAAGTTAGGGCACGGAGGACTGAACTGCTCGGCATCATCTCCCACTTCCGTCTAGCAGTTCCAAGTGTGGTAAATAAAACTTCTTTTTACAGCCCCTTTTGATCTCATGGTTCTGTCACTTTCTACCATAAGAAGTTTATCTTCACACAAGTTAGATCTCTCAATCTACATCTCATAACATGCCTAGTATATTCACTTGTGCTTCATGAAGTAGTTAGATTCCTCACTTGTACTGATCTGTGGGTTCGTACAAATCTGGAACCAACTTCTTATCTATGAGTGAATGTCTTCGCACGATGAGGTCAATGTCTTCTAAACTGATTAATCTTCAAAACCTTCTGAGAATGTATATGACCTCTTCCCCTTCCCTCGCACCTCAATGCTGTCACAGGTACATGTCCGTGGGAGAATCCTTCGGTTCTCATAGTCTGCATTCATTTGCAGAATTCCTACAGCATCACATAAATTCTCCTGAAGCCAGTTCCTGTTGGTCCAGCAAAAGAAAGCCTTTGAAGCCTTTGAAAGTTTTGAAGCCTTTCAAGTTAAAGTTTATGGCTTCAGAAGCAGCAGCAAGGAAGGGGGGCAGACAGCGACGTGAAGGAACTTCCAAAGATCTTCCTGAAGACCTGGCAGAAATGTATAAAACAGATCCTGAAGACGCTATTGGGCTGAACAATGGTTCAAATACCGCTTCACAACCCAAGAGTATGCTGAGAAAAGTGCCATCAAAAGACCGTGGGGAGACATCTTATACAAGAACCTTGTACCCAGGACCAGAGATGAAGCTATTGCCCAAAGCTTCTATCCATGCATGGTTCGTGGGCCACAGCCTGATGATGCACATCCGTCGTCACTACTCTGGTGTCGTGATGACAATCTATTCAAGCGCAACTTCCAGTTTGCCCAACAATCAGCGAAGCAGAACAAGAAGAAGTTGGGGTTAGACTTCAACCCTGGTCCCTCAGCACCAAGGGCAGATGGCACACACTACGCAGAACCCAATATCATCGGTCAGTATGCAAATCTTGAGGGCCTCATCACCCGCATCTTAGTCCAAGGGACTGCCGTGAATGACCCTCCAACTGACTCTGAGTCTGATGAAGCTCCTGCTGTACCGAAGCCAAAGCAGTCGAAGAAGTCAAAAGCTTCAAAGCCAGCCCCTTCATCAAAAATCTCAAGGGCGAAGCCATTGGCAACTGCACCTCCTGAAGACAGCGTGCAGTCTGAAGACGTATCCCGCGTCTCCAAGCCTCAGAAGGCCAAAGTGCCTCAGCCACACACCGGCAAAGAGCTCACAGCTGCTGCCATTCTGCGCAGCGAAGCCATTGATCTGTCAAGTGATGAAGATCTTGGAGATGACGCTCTAGAGCAGCTCATCAAGAGCAAATAAGAAGCTGAAATCTTCAACAATTTGCCTCTCTTTGATGTCGCCATCATCCACAACTTCATCGACGAATGGTTTGCAACACCAAACATAAGCTTCGAAGAGCTGCAGCTGCCTGTTGGCCTCAGCATCGCCTTCCAAGGCGCAATTGCTTCAGAACTTGCCATTGCCTAGCGCATTGTTGAACTGAAGCAGAAAATTGATCATGAAAAGGCTCAGTTCAAGAAGAATATGGCCAAGCTCAGCGTGCAAGAAGTGAAGAGCTTCAAGACCATGTTGCATGAGCTCAAAGAAAATTTTCTGAAGAAGCGTGCAGAAGCTCAGGGCTCACGTGAGCGGATGAAGTCTCTGGCTGAAAGATGTGTACAAGCCTACAATGAGGCTGAGAAGCGCAAGGCACTTGGGCGTCCTGGCATCGACCCAAAGATGGCCGCGAAGAAGAAGAAGAAGCCTACTATGGCTGAACCAGAGGCACCTAGGCAAGAAGCAGTTCCAATTGTCTTCCCAACTGCAACGACTGGCTCGAAGCCAAAGAGCCGGTCAACAGCTTCAGAGCTCAAGAAGACAAGAACTGCTAAGGCTGAAGCCAGGAAGAGGAAAAGCTCTGAAGCCTCTCCTACTGCCCCCAGCAAGAAGAAGCGAAAGATCAAGAAATCTCGGGCTGCTCCCACAGAGCCCTTGATAGTTGAACCTATCTCTATGGTTCATCCCAACGCAGAATGACAACTGACAGTTCATGAGCCTGCTTCCACAGAGGCTCCTGAAGCTGAAGACATACCAGCAGCCGACCCCATTGCTGCTGAAGACATTGGTCATCAGGACAATGTACAAGATAATGCAGCCCTTCCTCAGTATGAACAAAGCGAGCTCATCAGCATTGGTCGTCCTCTGACGCCAATTGCACAAGATGCGTCATGGGTGGATCGCCCTCAAGAGGAAGAAGACAATGAGGCCCAGCCCACTCCAACCCCACAGGCGTCGTCTGCATTCCACAGGCTTCGCAAAGGTCCAAGGCCTCAAGTCTTTGCTGAAGACATTCCGGCTGCATCAGCCGCAGAAGACGCACCACAAGAGCCTACTCCTATGCTCCACCAAGAAGCAGTTCTCCAGGAGAACGTGCTTGTGACTCACCCTCCAGCTAGTAAAGCGGAGGCTGAAAATGTTGAGGCTGCCACAACCAACACTGAAGCCAATGTGGAGCCCTCCCCACCAAAAGCTTCAGCAGACAGCGAAGCTACTGATCCAGACACTTCTGTTCCTGAGTCTGCTGCAGGTCCTCAATTTGATTACCATGTTGAGCATAGGCCTCATGTCCAGAAGCCAGTCCCAAGGCTGCCAAGGTTCCCAGGTCCTGCATCAGCACCTGGCTCTTTTGACATCAATAGCTTCAAGGCAGACAATACATTCTTCAACAGCTCCAAGAACCCCTATTCAAGGGAAAGGATTTCATCAGATAGGTTCTGGAGCTATCCTCAGCGCAGCTACTATTCATGCATCCGATACAACCAAGGTCGCATCTTCCCGCACAAGCGCCTTGATGTTGAAGCCATTGCTGGTCTGCCCTGCTTAGAGGAAGCGCTGGATTGCTTCAAGCAAGTGGGTCTGCTGCAGTTTATAACTGATGAAGAGCACTGGAATGAAGAGCTTCTGTTGCAATTCTATGCCACCCTACACATCAAAGGATACAACCGAGATCCGAAGACTTGGGCCCTGGAGTGGATGACCGGCAATGTCCATCATGAAGCCAATGCATTCGATATCATTGAGCTCACCGGCCTGCCCACTCCTGGCGAACTCTTCGAGGAAGGTTGTCCACTACACATTGAAGCTCTTGAGAGCATATTCCAGAGGCCTGAACCAAATATGAGTCAGATGCTCTCCATGATGAAGCCATTGCCCCACGATGCTCCTTATCCAACAGAGTTCTTCGTTGAAGACTTTGAGTACCTGCCCAGAACCATCTATCACATTATCCGGCGGACTCTCTGGCCTATTAAAGGGCACTCTCCAAATGTCAAGATCGAGGGTGCAATGAAGACTCTGATATTCTATATCCTTCATGGCAAATGCTTCAACGCACAGGATTTCTTCATACGCCAACTCGCTGCATCAGGCTCAGATCTGTTTGGCTTAAAGTTCTATGCTCCTTGGGTAATGAGACTGATCAAGCTTCACTCTGCGATCTCATATCAGCCCTCAGCCCGCAACCATCGGATCTTCTTGCCAGATGTGGATACCTCTGCTGAAGCTATATATCCTAAGCCTGCCAAGCAACCTTTGAGTCTTCAGAATGCAGAACACCAGAGCTTCACTCAAAACGATGAAGGTGTTGAAGCCATCTCCAGGGTGTATCCTTTGGCTGGTGAAAGTGCAACTATCCCTAGGTGGTTTTGGTAATTCATAACAACATATAGCTCATTGAGCTAATGCTATTCCAAGATTATTATTTCAGGAAAGCTCAATGATTGGCATGGCATGGATGTGAAAGTGGAACCCTCAAAATGCTAGGGAAAAAGGATTGGCTCAAGCTCAAAAGCTCAAGACTCTTCATTTTATATTTTAGTGATCCAAGATCACATTGAGTCTTTAGGAAAAGCCAATACTATCAAGGAGGGATGAGGTGTTGCATAATGAGCCTCTTGCTTCATGTGCTTAGTGATATGCTCCAAAAACCCTCAACTACTTTCCCATATCCACATATGACCTAAACCCTAAGCCAAACTCGGTCCTACCGATTCTTCCTATCCGGCGCCACCGAGTTTCACTTGTCATTAGCCACTGCCAAACCCTAGCAATTCGGTTCTACCGATAGGGATCTCGGTCTCACCGAGATGGGATTGCAAACTCTCTGTTTCCCTTTCCGTAACTTTTCGGTCTCACCGAAAGAGCGAATCGTCCCACCGAGATTGCAATGTAAATTCAGTATTTCCCCTTTGAACTTTTCGGTCTCACCGAAAAACAAATCGATCCACAGTTTGCCTACCAACCCTGTAGCAAATTACAAACGTCCTCACCGAGTGTTGTAACTCGGCCACCCGAGATAATAGCCAAACCTAACCATATCGTCTCTACCGAGTTCATGTCAGGCCAATAATCTCAAACGTCACAGTTACATGCGGATCCGACCGAGTGGCTTCGCCACCGAGATGGAAAAACTTGTAACGTTGATTGTGTCAGGCTATATATACCACTCCACCCACTCTCCGTGGAGAGAGCCATCAAAACATGCGACACATACACATTTTCTGAGAGAGAACCACCCTACACTTGTGTTGAGGTCAAGATATTCCATACCACATAAATCTTGATCTCTAGCCTTCCCCAAGTTGCTTTCCACTCAAATCTTCTTTCCACCAAATCCAATCCTATGAGAGAGAGTTGAGTGTTGGGGAGACTATCATTTGAAGCACAAGAGCAAGGAGTTCATCATCAACACACCATTTATTACTTTGGAGAGTGGTGTCTCCTAGATTGGCTTAGGTGTCACTTGGGAGCCTCCGTCAAGATTGTGGAGTTGAACCAAGGAGTTTGTAAGGGCAAGGAGATCGCCTACTTCGTGAAGATCTACCCTAGTGAGGCAAGTCCTTCGTGGCCATGGTGGGATAGACAAGGTTGCTTCTTCGTGGACCCTTCGTGGGTGGAGCCCTCCGTGGACTCGCGCAACCATACCCTTCGTGGGTTGAAGTCTCCATCAACGTGGATGTACGATAGCACCACCTATCCGAACCACGGAAAAACATCCGTGTCTCCAATTGCGTTTGAATTCTCCAAACCCTTCCCTTTACATTCTTGCAAGTTGCATGCTTTACTTTCCGCTGCCAATATACTCTTTGCATGCTTGCTTGAATGATGATATGCTTGACTGTCCTAAATGCAAAACTGCCAAGAACAAAAGGGAACAGTCTTTTCCATGTCAACTATCTAACACCCCTCTAGACAACTTGATCCACAGTGTATCAGATTTGGTCTCCATTTGCTTTGATCTCCATAGCTTTGGTGGTCATAGCCTTGGTTTCACAACCTAGAGAGTATGGCGTCTAGCGAGGGAAATTACCACCGTAGAGGTCCTACTTTGATGGTACTAATTTTGCTAGTTGGAAGCATAAAATGAAAATGCATATTCTTGGACATAACCCCGCCGTTTGGGCTATTGTGTGTGTTGGTTTGCAAGGTGACTTCTTTGATGGGAGAGAACCAAACCGTGAAGCTACCGCGGATGAGTTGAAGATGTTGCAATACAATGCTCAAGCTTGTGATATTCTCTTCAACGGATTGTGCCCCGAAGAATTCAACAAAATCAGCCGCCTTGAGAATGCAAAGGAAATTTGGGACACTTTGATTGATATGCACGAAGGTACCGACTCCGTCAAGGAATCCAAGTTGGATGTGCTTCAAAGTCAACTTGACAAGTTCAAGATGAAGGATGGTGAAGGTCGCTGAATGTACTCTAGGCTTGCTCATCACAAATGAGATTGCCGGCTTAGGAAGTGAAGAGATGACCGATAGATTCATCATCAAGAAGCTTCTAAGAGCCTGGATGGAAAATATGATACCGTGTGCACTTGATCCAAATGATGCCCAATTACAAAGATCTCAAGCCAACGAGTCATTGGAAGAATTGTTGCTCATGAGATGTCACTAAGGAAAGAGGAACTTCACAACAAATCAAGGGCTACAAAGCCTCATGTGAAGCCCACATCATCAAGTGAGAAACAAACTTCAATGAAGAATTGATTAATGGTGAAGAACTTCAACAAGTTCTACAAGAGTAGAAGCAAAGATAGAAGCTCAAGTCAAGGTCCTACAATGACAAAAGATCTTCTAGTCGAGAGCGAAACTGCTACAGTTGTGGAAGACCCGGACACTATTCCAATGAGTGTACGGCTCCCTACAAGAGAAGAGAAGATTCTCCAAAAAGAAGAAGCAAAGAATCACCACCAAGAAGAGAAGGAGTAGAGATGATCGTTATGAACGAAGATACTCACGGAGAAGCAAGGATTCGGAAAGGAAGGAAAAATCATCAAGGAGCTACACAAGACGAAGACATCAAGCTCATGTTGGTGAATGGGTATCCGGCTCCGACTCCGACAGCCACTCCGAGAGAAGTTATCACTCCGACTCCGAAGATACTCAAGATGAAGGTGTTGCCGGTCTAGCACTTGTGTCAACCAACTCCTACGACATATTTGACTCACCAAATGAAGGAATTGAAGATGCTTCATGGCCAAAGGTCCTAAGGTAACACACCCCGAGTATGTTGATTTCAATAGTGATGAAGATGACTTGTTAGGTGATGATTTGCTTGTTGACAACTCTAGTGATGAATACTATGATGAAACGTCAATTAATCATGCTAATCAAGATAAAACGAATGACAATGATAAGGAGAAGATTGAGGCTCTAACTAAAGAACTAAACACTCTTAAGTTAGCTCATGAAACTATCTTCGAAGATCATCGAGAACTTTTAAGAGCTCATGAGAAATTACGCTTTGAAAAGCTCAATCTTGAGCAGAGCATGAGTTCTTAAAAGCAATCAATGATGATCTCCGCAAGAAAAGTTCTTCTTACATTGCCAAGCGTTTACTCTTATCCACTTACATGCCTCAAGTTAAAGTCAACAAGAACAAGAAAGATTCTTCCTCTAGTAGTAACAAGATCATGCTAAATCCAATATTGTTGCTTCTAGTAGTTCTCTTGATTCCACTAATGATTCTCTTAGCCAATTTACACTTGAGCAAGAAAATAGCTTATTGAAGGGAATTATAGAGAAAGGTGTTTACAAGAGCCTTGCGGAAGTAAGCAATTCGAGGAAATTGTACGCAAGCAAGGAAGCACCGGAAGAATCAAGGTGTTGGTTTTGAACGAAAGTTCAATGCCAATGGAGTTGAGTGGGAAGAAGATCAATACCCCAAGACGAAGTTTGTTCCTCAACAAGAGAAGTATGATACTTCTTTCAAGGGGACACAAGCTCAAGATGATCTTCCACCACAAGACTAAAGCAAAAAGGCAAGGACAAGCTTCAAGAGGAAATTGATGCATTTGAAGAAGCTCCTAAGACCTTAGTCAAGTGGATTCCCAAGACTACTTCAAGTTCCACTTCATCAAGTACGACTACAACTCCAAGGATTCCCATCAAGATGATGTGGATCCAAAAGAAGAAGAACTAGAGAGTTCTTGAGGGTGACTCCGCCAACATACTTCACTCTTATCATTTTGGCAAGAACAAGTGCAATCAACTTCCACATCTTGCACTAGTTCAAGGAGTCACAAACCCTCTTGTTGGTAAGACAAGGGACAAGGTAACCTAAGTTTTCATGGACATCATCTTGTGTGTGCATCACTCTATGTCTATGGATATCCTTGTTTGTTCCTTGTGGGACTAACCCATGTGTATTGAAAGTGCAATTCACCAAGGATAGCTCCAATGATCTACATCAACATTGAGCATCCACATCTTCAACACATCTACATGAAGTAATCATCGACAAAACCCAAGGTTAGTTCATCCCTCTTAGGGGGGATATCACATCTAGGGGGAGCTTTACTCTAAATGAGCTAAAGCAACTCTAATGGTGTGAACACAACAACGCTTATGTAAAAGTGGTAACCCCACTTGTGCTTAAACGATGAGTATGACCTATGATCAAATGTTCTCATTTGACTCCTAAGTCAATATACTCATATATAGATGACCTAGTCATCACCAATTGCTTGATAGATGCTAGAATTGGTTGTGCATGCTTTGCCACATATTTCATTTGCCATTTATTGTGTGAGCATGTTGGTTGCATATTTTACTCATTCGAGGACATCCACTTGTTGTTTTGATTGTTTGGTTTTATTCTTTTGCCAAGTGGATGGACAAGAATGCCTAAGAACCCTCTCTAGCTATCTATGCTTTTCTCGTCTCAAACTCTATTCATGCTGCATCACAAAATTTGATCAAGTCAGATTCGAACCACTCTGTGTGAGGAGCGCTCGGAGTCCCCGATTCGTCATAGACTTAAACTTCCAAAACCTCTTTATGATTCTCGGTCTGACCGATACCCCACTTTCGGTCCTACCGAGATCATTAAGTTGATCTAGGTTTTCGATCTCGGTGCAACCGATTTGAACCTTTCGGTCACACCGAGTTTCAGTAACTGCCGCAGTTATGAATCTCGGTGCCACCGAGTTGTTCCACTCGGTCACACCGACAGGGTCGGGCTATATATAGTCACGGGAAAAATTTGGAAATTTCTCCGAACCCCTTCGCCCGCGATAGCCCTGCCCTCAACGTGGTCTCCGGATCGTCTTCTCGCCGCCAGCCGCCTCCAGTCGCTGGTCTCCGTCGCCGTCAACGGGAATTCTGCCCCGCCGTTGCCGCCGTAGCGAGTCTCCGCCGAACTAGGGTATGGACTCGATCACAGTGCTATTCCCCGTCGATTCCTAGCACATTGTGTTCTTCATGATTCTTGCCACGATTGAAACACTCCTATCCAGTCAATACGCCCGTAGATTAGCTTTGATTCGAAAATTCTAGGTTTAGGTTTCCGCCGAAACCATCTCGGACCCACCGAGTTGAAAAACTCGGTCCCACCGATTTGGCTTATGCCATTGCACAAGTGAGACTCGGTCTGACCGAGAATTACTTATCGTGTGACCGATTTTGGAACTCTGTGAAACCCTAGCAGTCTCGGTGCCACCGAACTGTGACTCGGTCCTACCGAGTTCACTAGTTTAGGTTCCAAAACTGCTTCGGTATCACCGAGTTTGAAAATCGGTAGATCCGAGATGATTTCAGTGGGAAACTAAAACTAAGTTTTTGGATCATTCTTTGCAAAAATCTCTGCATTTTGTGATGCTCATCTTTTCTACCTCATCTATAAACTGTTCACAGGGTCAGCAGTCAGAGTTGCAGCATGTCTGATCAAAGTGACAGCCAGAACATGTCAGAGCAGCAGGTGCACATGAGTGAGGGCACTAGTCCCTCCAGCTCTTCAGATGAGGGCAGCAGGAGCACCCCTAGCAACTTGCCAAAAGCTGCCACCAGACAGAGGAAGAAGAGAACTTCTGATTCCGAAGATGAAGATTATGTGGCAGAGGAAGAGGCCACATCAAAGAGAGTTGAGCCAGCTCAAGGCACAAAGCCAGGGCTGAAAATCAAAAGGCCAGCAGGCAGGCAGCCCATGTCAAAGGCAAGAGCTTCAACTGAGAAGCCTGCACCTAAAGAGCCAGTTGCTGCTGAGGGAAAGAAAAGAAAGGAAAGGGTCAAGAAGACCGTAGCCAGAGTGCTAGGAAAGGCTTCCATCATGGAAGAGGAAGAGGAAGAAGAGGTAGCTGCACCAGCACCCAAGGCACCCAAGCTGATGGGTGATGCCATAAGATCAGGGGCTACTGCATCTAAGCCCAAAGCTGCCTCCAAGCCAAAACCAAAGAGGAATACAAGGAGCATTCCTGCAGCTGAGAAGAACAAGGCCCCAGTGCCTGAGACTGTTGCTGAAGAAGAGGATGAAGAGCAAGTTTCTGAGAAAGCTCAAGCCCAAGATCCCAGACCACAACGATGCTCATCCTGTGGCTGAGGACATGAAGCTCAGGAGAGATTCAGGGCTGAGGAAGTGGAGAGAAGCAGACCCGTATGCTTCAAGGAGGAGGACTGCTGTTGACTACAGGTTCCACACTAAGGAACAGCAGGACTTCTATGAGACAGTGCTGCTTGATAAGAAGCCAATAGTCTGTGATATGAGATGGGTTGACTGGCAGTACATCAAGGACAATGAGGAGCACTATCCTGGAGTGCAAGACAGCTTCATAGCTTGTGGAGTAGCTGACTTTGTTGGGCAGAAGCTCACAAAGTGGAATGAGGAGCTTATAATGCAGTTCTACTCCACAGCACATTTTTATTCAGATGGGAGGATCACATGGATGTCTGAGGGTACAAGGTACCAATCCACAGTTGCTGAGTGGGCACAGATCATTAATGCCCCAGAGGAGCATGATGATGACTTGGACATATATGCCAAGAAGAAGATGGACCATAACTCTATGTCCAATATGTACAAGGAAATTCCCAATGAAGCTCTTGACACCTTCAAATTTGGGTCTGTGCATTACCTTCTGTCAGGGCTGCCAACTATCAATTGGATCTTGAGGCACACCTTATTGCCCAAGTCTGGAGATCACAAGATGATCAGAGGCCATGCTATCAACTTGCTACATGTATTTGATGTGCCTCAGAAGTTCAAGGTGATGAGCCTCATAGTGGAAACTATCAAAAGGACTGCAGCAGATCAGAAGAGGAGTTGCGGATATGCCCCTCAGATCCAGGAGCTCATTAACTCCAAGATGGGCACGGGCATATATTTATTGGACAAGGAACACCTGCCCATCCGTCCAGATTTTGAGGACAATCAAGTTGTCATGACTGAGAACGAGCCATCATCTGCCCAAGCATACGCAAAGAAGGAGAAGGCAAGGAAGGAGAAAGCTGCCAAGATGCCAACTCAAGAGGAGGCATCTGAGTATTTCTTGAAGACCAAACAAGAGCAGCTTGGTTACCTGATTGCATCCACCCTGCGGATTGAGCAAGGACTAGCCACCCTAACTCAAAACCAGGCAAGCCTAGAGAGAATCATGGAACAAAAGTTCTATGACTTGGATGTCAAGGTAAGGAGATTCAGACTGCAGTGGAGCAGCTCCAAGATGAATATGCAGGAGAGGAGAGGCAGGACTACCACTCATGCCTTTGCCAGAGTGCCACGAGGTCCGAGGTCGTCTGCCGTGCCAGTTGCTGACACAAGAGCCACCACCTCAGCACCAGCTACAGCCTCAGTTCCACCAGCTCCAGCATCTACTTCAGCTCCAACTCCAGCGTCTACTTCAGCGTCTACCGAAGCCTTCGTCCTTGGAGTGATCCGGACTCCACCACCACCTGAAGATCAAGCCTGAGCGTCGATCTAGTGCTATGCATTTTCTAGGAACTTTTTGGTAACTTGTTGCCAAAGGGGGAGAAGATGTATAGATCATAGGCTTCGAGAGAGAGTGTTGCTTTTCTCTCTTGCTTTATTTGGTGGTTTTTCGAACTTTTTGCTTTTGAGTGCTTGAGATACTACGTCATTATTTGTGAGACATTGATGATCATGTGTTTGATCATAAGCTACACTTAATGCTTGCTTAATGCTATTATCTTATCTATCTTATGTGATCATTCACTATTCTTGGTGATGAGTGCATGTATTTCATTCTTATCATTTTAAGCGCTCCACCAAGATGTATGTGACATGGAAGAGTAACCCATGACTCTAACTCTTGTGCATTTGCAGTCCAAAGCAAATTTTAAATATGCACAAATTTAGGGGGAGCTCTTACTTATCACATACTTCTCAAAGCGACGATATATTTCATGCTTATTATCATTTGTCGAAGCTTTGATCTATATGTTGTCATCAATTACCAAAAAGGGGGAGATTGAAAGTGCAACTATCCCTAGGTGGTTTTGGTAATTCATAACAACATATAGCTCATTGAGCTAATGCTATTCCAAGATGATTATTTCAGGAAAGCTCAATGATTGGCATGGCATGGATGTGAAAGTGGAACCCTCAAAATGCTAAGGACAAAGGATTGGCTCAAGCTTCAAAAGCTCAAGACTCTTCATTTTATATTTTAGTGATCCAAGATCACATTGAGTCTTTAGGAAAAGCCAATACTATCAAGGAGGGATGAGGTGTTGCTTAATGAGCCTCTTGCTTCATGTGCTTAGTGATATGCTCCAAAACCCTCAACTACTTTCCCATATCCACATATGACCTAAACCCTAAGCCAAACTCGGTCCTACCGATTCTTCCTATCCGGCGCCACCGAGTTTCACTTGTCATAGCCACTGCCAAACCCTAGCAATTCGGTTCTACCGATAGGGATCTCGGTCTCACCGAGATGGGATTGCAAACTCTCTGTTTCCCTTTCGTAACTTTTCGGTCTCACCGAAAGAGCGAATCGGTCCCACCGAGATTGCAATGTAAATTCAGTGTTTCCCCTTTGTAACTTTTCGGTCTCACCGAAAGAGCAAATCGGTCCCACCGAGTTTGCCTGACCAACTCTCTGGTTAGCTAATTACCAAATTCGGTCTCACCGAGTTTGTGTAATCGGTCTCACCGAGATTACGTTATGCCCAAACCCTAACCATATCGGTCCTACCGAGTTGCATGTCAGTCCCACCGAAAATCTCTAACGGTCACTAGGTTTACCTTCGGTGACCGAGTTTGTTGATTCGGTCCCACCGAGATTGGAAAACTGTGTAACGGTTGGATTTTGTGTGGAGGCTATATATACCCCTCCACCTCCTCTTCATTCGGAGAGAGCCATCAGAACACATACAATTCCAACTCATATGTTCTGAGAGAGAACCACCTACTCATGTGTTGAGACCAAGATATTCCATTCCTACCATATGAATCTTGATCTCTAGCCTTCCCAAGTTGCTTTCCACTCAAATCTTCTTTCCACCAAATCCAAATCCTATGAGAGAGAGTTGAGTGTTGGGGAGACTATCATTTGAAGCACAAGAGCAAGGAGTTCATTACCTACACACCATTTGTTACTTCTGGGAGAGTGGTGTCTCCTAGATTGGCTAGGTGTCACTTGGGAGCCTCCGACAAGATTGTGGAGTTGAACCAAGGAGTTTGTAAGGGCAAGGAGATCGCCTACTTCGTGAAGATCTACCGCTAGTGAGGCAAGTCCTGTGTGGGCGATAGCCATGGTGGGATAGACAAGGTTGCTTCTTCGTGGACCCTTTGTGGGTGGTTGCTTCTTCGTGGACCCTTCGTGGGTGGAGCCCTGTGTGGACTCGCGCAACCGTTACCCTTGGGTGGAGCCCTGTGTGGACTCGCGCAACCGTTACCTTCGTGGGTTGAAGTCTCCATCAACGTGGATGTAGGATAGCACCACCTATCCGAACCACGGGAAAAACATCCGTGTCTCCAATTGCGTTTGAATTCTCCAAACCCTTCCCTTTACATTCTTGCAAGTTGCATGCTTTACTTTCCGCTGCCAATATACTCTTTGCATGCTTGCTTGAATTATGTGATGATTGCTTGACTTGTCCTAAAATAGCTAAAATCTGCCAAGAACTAAAATTGGGAAAAGGTTAAGTTTTTATTTGGTCAAGTAGTCTAATCACCCCCCTCTAGACATACTTTCGATCCTACAGCTAGCACTACACGTGCGCCACACCCTGCTTCAACTGAAGCCACTGATAGTGCAACTGCTTCCAGACCCAAGAAGCGCGCTCGTGTTCTCAATAACCGAGAGCTTCTTGTGGCCCTTCATCAAAAATAAGATAGGCATCACGACTGGCTAAAGCGTCAGATGAAAAGTCTCTTGGTGGATGTTAATCGTCTTCGAAATCTTGCCACCAAGAATGCTTTCGTCACTCATGAAACCTGTCGTCGTACATGGAAATGGCTATCAATGATGTGTACTGAAGCTGAACTTGAAGAGGATGGCTTCACTGAGAGATTCAAGTTTGACACCACACCTCCTAGAAGGGCTGTGATGCGCAACACACCATCACTTGAAGACTCTGAGTTTTCTTCATCTGCTACCACAGTCACTGCCAGAATCATTGATGAAGAAGATGATGCTACATCACCGCCACCTGCTTCAGCACCTCCAAGCTCTTCTGCACCACCAAACACCTCCAACGACCCTGCTGCTCCTGGGAACGAGTAGACACTCTATGTCTTCAAACCTTTTTGGTCCTTGCTGACAAAAGGGGGAGAAGCATATGGGTTGATAGTCTTCAAGCGGGTCCATATGGGCGGGTGCCTTATGTTTTGCTATATTTTGCTTCGTGCTTACAACTCTCGTTTTTTGCTTCATTTGGTTCTTTGAGTTGTAACACTAAAACTCGATGGTCGTCTGCTACTTGTTTGCCACCCTGTTTGCGAAGATAAATTCCGCATGTGCGACGATAAATTCCGCACTTATCTCATTCTGCAGACGTCCATTTTCCATTATGCATGTCATTATCTTCATATACTTTCACATGCATAGTGGATTGTCATCATAAGCTGAATTGGATCTCCACAAGTACAACCTGCCATGTGCATTTGCATTCCAAAAGCAAATTAACTTATATGCACATCTTCAGGGGGAGCCCTTGAAACTTATGAAGACAATTCCTTATCCTTTACAATTTCACAGACTATATTCCCCGTTGAAAACTTCAACTAGTTTGTCATCAATCACCAAAAAGGGGGAGATTGTAAGTGCATCTAGTGCCACCCCTAGTTGGTTTTGGAGTATTGACGACAAACCTAGTTGAGGGACTAATGTGTTTGTGAGAATTGCAGGATAACACAGGTAGAAGTCCCTCATTGATTCGGTTTTACTACCAGAGATGACCCCTAAAAATGTATGAAGACATTGAAGCCAAAGGTGGTATATGAAGATATTCACATTGAAGACTATGACAAAAGAAGACACGTTATGAAGTCTATGGAGCTCGAAGACTTAGATCTTTCGTAGTTCTTTTTCTTTTGTGTTGAGTCATAAGAACCACCGTACTATTAAGTGGGGTCCAGGAGAACCAGTCAGAATGACTGAAGTGATGCCTAAACCAAAAACCTATGTCTTTGAGTGAAGACAATGAGAGCAAATCTTGTCCAGAGCCAGACAAGTCAGCTTTGCTTGTAGCCCAAGTAAAGTTGCCATGAGAGTTTGAAATCTGACCGTTGAGATACGTGTCAGTTCCTTAGTGACCCAGGGTCATTTCGGACAAATCAGGTCGGGTTGCCAAGTGGCTATAAATAGCCCACCCCCTACAACCATAAACAGTTGGCTGCTCAGATTTTAGTGCACGGCTTTTGTTGTTTGAGAGCAACCCACCTCGAAGCCTTTGTGAGAAAATTCCTAGAGAGGAGAAAAGCCCTAACCACCCAGAGCCAGAGAACATTGGGCATCACTTAAGTCTTCTTGTCTGTGTGATCTGAAGACTTATTACACTTGAGGACTGTGAATCCTCCAGACGGTTAGGCGTCGCGTTCAGAGCATCCAAGAGACATTGTGGATTGCCAGTGAACGAAGTCTGTGAAGGTTTGGGAGTCTACCTTGAAGACTTATCAGAATTATTGGGCGAGGACTATGTGACCTTAGCTCAAGGAGAATACGGTGAGGACTTGGTGTCCGGGACTGTGTGTCCTAAGGTTTAAATACCTAGCCGCTCCAACCAGACGTACAGTTGTCACAGCAACTGGAACTGGTCCAACACATCATTGTCTTCAACGAGTCACCGGTTTCATCTTCACTTCCTTTTTCTTACTGTTACTCATTGTGAAGCCATTGCATGCTTGCTCTATCTTTTGTCTTCACAACGTGAATGTAAGATCTGTTTGGCTTCATAACTTCTTCCTACCTGATCCTTATTACACTGCAGCTGTTTGTCTTTGTGCTTTCACTCTATTGAATACTTGACCATGGCTTGCCTAGTGTAATCTAACTTCCGCTGCATAGTAATAGGCAAAATCTTCGCTGTTTGTCTTCATAACTCCCACGTTTTGAAGACTTTCATAAAAATCGCCTATTCACCCCCCCTCTAGTCGATATAACGCACTTTCAACCCCATTGTCACAATGGGTATTCATAACAAGACATACATACTGTGCTCTCAAATCCATAAAAGTATTCAATCCGATAATAACGAAATCTCAAAGGGATAACTCAATTCTCACAACACCATCTGATCAAACTATATTAACAAAGCTCGCGATACATCAAGATCGTGCCAAATGAAGAACATGAGAGAGAGAGGGAGAGATCAAACACATAGCTACTAGTACAAACCCTCAGCCCCGAGGGTGGACTACTCGCTCCTCATCATGGTGGTCGTGGGGATGATGAAGATGGCCCCCGGTGATGATTTCCCCCTCCGGCAGGCTGCCGGAACAGGGTTTAGATTGGTTTTTTGTGGATATAGAGGCTTAGGACAGCGAAACTTCTGATCTAGGTTTATTTCTAGGGGTTTCCGTATTTATAGGATTTTTTGGCATCGGTTTCACGCTAAGATGGGCCACTAGGTGCCAATACCCACCAGCCCACCACTTTGGCACATCGTGGCTCTTCTGGTCCTCCCACGAAGCTTCGGGGGTCTCATTTACTCCAAAAAAATGTCATAAATTTTCACTGCATTTTGACTTATTTGATATGGGTTTTCTGGAAAACCAAAAACAAGCAGAAAATAGCAATTGGCACTAGACACAAGGTCAATATGTTAGTCGATAAAAATCATATAAAAGCCATATAAAAGTGCACCAAAATCATACAAAACTATAATAAACATGGCATGAATACGTCATAAATTATAGATACGTTGGAGATGTATCAGCATACCCAAGCTTAATGCATGCTCGTCCTCGAGTAGGTAAATGATAAAAGAAATAATTGATGAATCCCCATTGTCACATACCTCGGGAATCCGTGAGTTGAGTGCCAAAACATATATCAAGTGAATTAATATGATACCCCATTGTCACAATGGGTATTCATAGCAAGACATACATCAAGTTCTCTCAAATCCATAAAAGTATTCAATCCGATAATAACGAAATCTCAAAGGGATAACTCAATTCTCACAACAAGATAGAGAGGGAGAAACACCATATGATCAAACTATATTAACAAAGCATGCGATACATCAAGATCTTGCCAAATTAAGAACATGAGAGAGAGAGAGAGATCAAACATATAGCTACTATTACAAACCCTCAGCCCCGAGGGTTAACTACTCGCTCCTCATCATGGTGGTCGTCGAGATGATCAAGATAGCCCCCGGTAATGATTTCCCCCTCCGGCAGGCTGCCGGAACAGGGTTTAGATTGGTTTTTTGTGGCTATAGAGGCTTGCGGTGGCGGAACTTCTGATCTAGGATTATTTCTGGGGGTTTCCGTATTTATAGGATTTTTTGGCATCGGTTTCACGCTGAGATGGGCCACGAGGTGCCCATTACCCACCAGCCCACCACTTTGGCACCTCGTGGCTCTTTTGGTCCTCGCACGAAGCTTCGGAGGTCTCTTTTGTTCCAAAAAAATTTGTCAAAAAGTTTCACTGCATTTGGACTTAATTTGATATGGATTTTCTGGAAACAAAAAACAGGCAAGAAACAGCAATTGGCACTGGACACTAGGTTAATATGTTAGTCGATAAATATCATATAAAAGCCATATAAAATTGCACCAAAATTATACAAAACTATAATAAACATGGCATGAATACGTCATAAATTATAGATACGTTGGAGATGTATCAGCATACCCAAGCTTAATTCATGCTCGTCCTCGAGTAGGTAAATGATAAAAGAAATAATTTATGAATCCCAATTGTAACATACCTCGAGAATCCGTGAGTTGAGTGCCAAAACATATATCAAGTGAATTAATATGATACCTCCTTGTCACAATGGCTATTCATAGCAAGACATACAGCAAGTGCTCTCAAATCCATAAAAGTATTCAATCCGATAATAACAAAATCTCAAAGGGATAACTCAATTCTCACAACAAGATAGAGAGGGGGAAACACCATATGATCAAACTATATTAACAAAGCTCGCGATACATCAAGATCGTGCCATATCAAGAACATGAGAGAGAGAGATCAAACACATAGCTACTAGTACAAACCGTCAGCCCCGAGGGTGGACTACTCCCTCCTCATCATGGTGGTCGTCGGGATGATGAAGTGGGCCCCCCGGTGATGGTTTCCCCCTCCGGCAGGCTGCCGGAATAGGGTTTAGATTTGTTTTTTGTGGCTATAGAGGCTTGCGGCGGCGGAACTTCTGATCTAGGGTTATTTCTGGGGTTTCCATATTTATAGAATTTTTTGGTGTCGATTTCACGCTGAGATGGGCCACGAGATGTCCAGTACCCACCAGCCCACCACTTTGGCACCTCGTGGCTCTTCTGGTCCTCCACGAAGCTTCGGGTCTCTCTTTTGTTCCAAAAAAGTTTGTCAAAAAGTTTCACTCCATTTGGACTTAATTTGTTATGGATTTTCTGGAAACCAAAAACAAGCAGAAAACAGCAATTGGCACTGGACACTAGGTCAATATGTTAGTCGATAAAAATCATATAAAAGCCATATAAAAGTGCACCAAAATCATACAAAACTATAATAAACATGGCATGAATACTTCATAAATTATAGATACATTGGAGATGTATGAGCATACCCAAGCTTAATTCATGCTCGTCCTCGAGTAGGTAAATGATAAAAGAAATAATTTATGAATCCCCATTGTCACATACGTCGGGAATCTGTGAGTTGAGTGCCAAAACATATATCAACTGAATTAATATGATACCCCATTGTCACAATGGGTATTCGTAGCAAGGCATACATCAAGTGCTCTCAAATCCATAAAAGTATTCAATCCGATAATAACGAAATCTCAAAGGGATTACTCAATTCTCACAACAAGATAGAGATGCAGAAACACCATATGATCAAACTATATTAACAAAGCTCGCGATACATCAATATCATGCAAAATCAAGAACATGAGACAGAGAGAGAGAGAGATCAAACACATAGCTACTAGTACAAACCCTGAGCCCCGAGGGTGGACTACTCCCTCCTTATCATGGTGGTCGCCGGGATGATGAAGATGGCCCTCGGTGATGATTTCCCCCTCCGGCAGGCTACCGGAACAGGGTTTAGATTGGTTTTTTGTGGCTATAGAGGCTTGCGGCGACGGAACTTCTGATCTAGGGTTATTTCTGGGGGTTTCTGTATTTATAGGATTTTTTGGCATTGGTTTCACGCTGAGATGGGCCACTAGGTACCCAGTACCCACCAGCCCACCACTTTGGCACCTCATGGCTCTTCTGGTCCTCCCACGAAGCTTCGGGGGTCTTATTTACTCCAAAAAAAATTGTCAAAAAGTTTCGCTGCATTTAGACTTAATTTGATATGGATTTTCTGGAAACCAAAAACAAGCAGAAGATAGCAATTGGCACTGGACACTAGGTCAATATGTTAGTCGATAAAAATCATATAAAAGCCATATAAAAGTGCACCAAAATCATACAAAACTATAATAAACTTGCAATGAATACGTCATAAATTATAGATACGTTGGAGATGTATCAGCATACCCAAGCTTAATTCATGCTCGTCCTCGAGTAGGTAAATGATAAAAGAAATAATTTATGAATCCCCATTGTCACATACCTTGGGAATCCGTGAGTTGAGTACCAAACGTATATCAAGTGAATTAATATGATACCCCATTGTCACAACGGGTATTCATAGCAAGAGATACAGCAAGTGCTCTCAAATCCATAGCTAGTTGACGGGAAAATAATATATTGTAAAGTAGACCCGGGGGGGCATAGGTTTCACTAGTGGCTTCTCTCAAGATAGCATATATTACGGTGGGTGAACAAATTACTGTCGAGCAATTGATAGAAAAGCGCATAGTTATGAGAATATCTAGGCACGATCATGAACATAGGCATCACATCCGTGTCAAGTAGACCGAAACGATTCTGCATCTACTACTATTACTCCAGACATCAACCGCTATCCACCATGCATCTAGAGTATCAAGTTCATAAGAACAGAGTAACGCATTAGGCAAGATGACATAATGTAGAGGGATAAACTCAAGCAATATGATATAAACACCATCTTTTTATCCTTGATGGCAACAATACAATATGTGCCTTGCTGCCCCTGCTGTCACTAGGAAAGGACACCGCAAGATTGAACCCAAAGCTAAGCACTTCTCCCATTTCAAGAAAGATCAATCTAGTAGGCCAAACCAAACTGATAATTCGAAGAGACTTGCAAAGATATAAAATCATGCATATAAAAATTCAGAGAAGAATCAAATATTTTTCATAGATAATCTTAACCATAAACCCACAATTCATTGGATCTCAGCAAACACACCGCAAAAAGAATTACATCGAATAGATCTCCAAGAACATCGAGGAGAACTTTGTATTGAGATCCAGAGAGAGAGAGAGAAGAAGCCATCAAGCTAATAACTATGGACCCGAAGGTGTGTGGTAAACTACTCTCACATCATCGGAGAGGCTATGGTGTTGATGTAGAAGCCCTCCGTGATCGAATCCCCCTCCGGCAGATCGCCGAAAAAGGTCCCCAGATGGGATCTCACAGGTACAGAAGGTTGCGGCGGTGGAAAAGTGGTTTTGTGGCTCCCCTGGATGTTTTTAGGGTATAAGAGAATATATAGGCAAAAGAAGTAGGTTGGTGGAGCTACGTGGGGCCCATCAGGGTGGGGGTGCGCCTGGCCCCCTGGGCGCGCCGCCCTACCTCGTGGCCGGCTCGCTGTTTCCTTGACGTCCACTCCAAGTCTCCTGGATTGTGTTTGTTCCAAAAAAGATCCTCATGAAGGTTTCATTCCGTTTGATATTCCTTTTATGCGAAACACTGAAATAGGCAGAAAAACAGCAATTTGCATTGGGCCTTTGGTTAATAGGTTAGTCCCCAAAATAATATAAAAGTGCCTAAAAGCCCATTAAACATCCAAAGCAGATAATATAATAGCATGGAACAATCAAAAATTATAGATGCGTTGGAGATGTATCAAGCATCCCCAAGCTTAATTCCTGCTCGTCCTCGAGTAGGTAAATGATAAAAACAGAATTTTTGATGTGGAGTGCTACCTAACATAATTTTCAATGTATTTCTCTTTATTGTGGCATGAATGTTTAGATCCGAAAGATTCTAGACAGAAGTTTAATATTGACATAAAAAATAATAATACTTCAAGCAATGATAACCAAGCAATCATGTCTTGTCAAAATAACATAGCCAAAGAAAGCTTATCCCTACAAAATCATATAGTTTGGCCATGCTTCATTTTCGTCACACAAAATGCTCCCATCATGCACAACCTCGATGACAAGCCAAGCAATTGTTTCATACTTTAGCCTTTTCAAACTCTTTCAACTTTCACGCAATATATGAGCGTGAGCCATGGACATAGCACTATGGGTGGAATAGAATATGATGATGGAGGTTGTGTGAGAAGACAAAAAGGGAGAAAGTCTCACATTGACGCAACTAATCGACGGGCTATGGAGATGCCCATCAGTTGATGTCAATGCAAGGAGTAGGGATTGCCGTGCAATGGATGCACTAGAGCTATAAGTATATGAAAGCTCAACAAAAGAAACTAAGTGGGTGTGCATCCAACTTGCTTGCCCACGAAGACCTAGGGCATTTTGAGGAAGCTCAATATTGGAATATACAAGCCAAGTTCTATAATGAAAAATTCCCACTAGTATATGTAAGTGACAACATAAGAGACTCTCTATCATGAAGATCATGGTGCTACTTTGAAGCACAAGTGTGGAAAAAGGATAGTAACATTGCCCCTTCTCTCTTTTTCTCTCATTTTTTGGGCCTCTCCCTTTTTTATGGCCTTTCTCTATTTTTTTCGAAGAACTTTACTCACATGGGACAATGTTCTAATAATGAAAATCATCACACTTTTATTTACTTACAACTCAAGAATTACAACTCGATACTTAGAACAAAATATGACTCTATGTGAACGCCTCCGGCGGTGTACCGAGATATGCAATGAATCAAGAGTGACATGTATGGAAGAATTATGAAGGTGGCTTTGCCACAAATACGATGTCAACTACATGATCATGCAAGGCAATATGACAATGATGGAGTGTGTCAAAATAAACGAAACGGTGGAAAGTTGCATGGCAATATATCTCGGAATGGCTATGGAAATGCCATAATAGGTAGGTATGGTGGCTGTTTTGAGGAAGATATAAGGAGGCTTATGTGTGATAGAGTGTATCATATCACGGGGTTTGGATGCACCGGCAAAGCTTGCACCAACTCTCGAGGTGAGAAAGGGCAATGCACGGTACCAAAGAGGCTAGCAATGATGGAAGGGTGAGAGTGCGTATAATCCATGGACTCAACATTAGTCATAAAGAACTCACATACTTATTGCAAAAATCTACAAGTCATCAAAACCAATCACTACGCGCATGCTCCTAGGGGGAGATATTGGTAGGAAAAGACCATCGCTCGTCCCCAACCGCCACTCATAACGAAAGCAATCAAAGAACACCCCATGCTTCAAATTTGTCACACAACTTTTACCATACGTGCATGCTACGGGACTTGTCAACTTCAACACAAGTATTTCTCAATTCCACAATTACTCAACTAGCACAACTCTAATATTACCATCTTTATATCTCAAAACAACTATCAAGTATCAAGCTTCTCATAACATTTAATGCACTCTATATGAAAGTTTTTATTATACCCATCTTGGATGCCTATCATATTAGGACTAATTTCAGAACCAAAGCAAATTACCATGCTGTTCTAAAAGACTCTAAAAATAATATAAGTGAAGCATGAGAGATCAATAATTTCTATAAAACAAAAGCACCACCATGCTCTAAAAAGATATAAGTGAAGCACTAGAGCAAAATAATCTAGCTCAAAACATATAAGTGAAGCACATAGAGTATTCTAATCAATTCTGAATCATGTGTGTGTCTCCCAAAAGGTGTGTACAAAAAGGATGATTGTGGTAAACTAAAAGGCAAAGACTCAAATCATACAAGACGCTCCAAGCAAAACACATATCATGTGGTGAATAAAAATATAGCCTCAAGTAAAGTTACTGATAGATGAAGACGAAAGAGGGGATGCCTTCTGGGGCATCCCCAAGATTAGGCTTTTGGTTGTCCTTGAATTTTACATTGGGGTGCCTTGGGCATCCCCAAGCTTAGGCTCTTGCCACTCCTTGTTCTGAAATCCATCAAATCTTTATCAAAAAACTTGAAAACTTCACAACACAAAACTGAACAGAAAATCTCATGAGCTCCGTTAGTATAAGAAAACAAATCACCACCTTAAGGTACTGTAATAAACTAATTCTTTATTTATTTTGGTGTTAACCCTACTGTATTCCAACTTCTCTATGGTTCATACCCCCTGACACTAGCCATAGATTCGTCAAAATAAGCAAACAACACACGAAAAACAGAATATGTCAAAAACAGAACAGTCAGTAGTAATTCGTACGTTTTGAATACTTCTGTAACTCCAAAAATCCTGAGAAATTAGGAAATCCTAAATAATTTGTGTATTGATCTACTGCAGTGGGAATTAGTATTTTATCGCTCTCTGGTTAAAAATGAAAATTATTCTCGTGAGCGCATATTTTCTGTTTTTTCAGCAAGATCAAATAGCAATCCAAGAAGATCCTAACGGCTTTACTTGGAACAAATACTAATTAAAACATAAAAAACACAATCATAATAGAGGATAGATGATTTATTTATTACTAAACAGGAACAAAAAGCAAGGAACGAAAATAAAATTGGGTTGCCTCCCAACAAGCGCTATCGTTTAACGCCCCTAGCTAGGCATAAAATCAAGAATAGATCTAGGTATTGTCATCTTTGGTATGCAATCCATATGTGGCTCTCATAATAGATTCATAAGGTAATTTCTTTCTAGGAAAGTGTGCCATGCCTTTCTTTAACGGGAATTGGAATCTAATATTTCCTTCTTTCATGTCAATAATTGCACCAATCGTTCTAAGGAAAGGTCTACCAAGAATAATAGGACATGTAGGATTGCAAGCTATATCAAGAACAATGAAATCTACGGGCACATAATTCCTATTTGCAACAATAATAAAATCATTAATCCTTCCCATAATTTTCTTAATGGTGGAATCCGCGAGATGAAAATTTAAAGAACAATCATCAAATTCACGAAAACCTAACACATCACACAAAGTTTTTAGAATCGTGGAAACACTAGCACCCAAATCACATAAAGCATAGCATTCATGATCTTTAATCTTAATTTTAATAGTAGGTTCCCACTCATCATAAAGTTTTCTAGGGATAAAACTTCTAATTCAAGTTTTTCTTCATGGGATTGCATTAAAGCATCAACGATATGTTTAGTAAAAGCTTTGTTTTGATCATAAGCATGAGGAGAATTTAGCATGGATTGCAACAAGGAAATACAATCTATCAAAGAGCAATTATCATAATTAAATTCCTTGAAATCCAAAATAGTGGGTTCATTGCTATGTAAAGTTTTGACCTCTTCAATCCCACTTTTACAAATTTTTGCATCAAGATCTAAAAACTCTGAATCATTGGAACGCCTTCTGACTAAAGTTGACTCATCTCCAGTCCCATCTTTATCAAGATTCATATTGGCAAACAAAGATTTCATAGGAGACACACCAATCTCTTTTAGATCTTCATCATTATTATCGTGAAAACTAGAAGAACACTCCTTCACAAAGCAATCTTTTTTAGCACGCATCCTAGAGGTTCTTTCTTTGCACTCATCAATGGAAATTCTCATGGCTTTGAGAGACTCATTGATATCATGCTTAGGTGGAATAGATCTAAGTTTCAAAGAATAAACATCAAGAGAAATTCTATCCACGTTCCTAGCCAACTCATCAATCTTAAGCAATTTTTCTTCAAGCAAAGCATTGAAATTCTTTTGCGAATTCATAAATTCTTTAACACTAGTCTCAAAATCAGAGGGAATCTTATTAAAATTTCCATAAGAGTTGTTGTAGGAATTACCATAATTATTAGAGGAATTACTAGGAAATGGCCTATAATTAAAATTTCCTCTATACGTGTTGTTACCAAAATTGTTCCTACCAACAAAATTCACATCCATAGATTCATTATTATTCTCAATCAAAGTGGACAAAGGCATATCATTAGGATCAGAAGAAGCACTCTTATTAGTAAACAATTTCATAAGTTCATACATTTTTCCACTCAAAACATTAATCTCTTCAATCGCATGAACTTTTTTATTAGTAGATATTTTGGTGTGCCATTGAGAATAATTAACCATAATATCATGTAGGAGTTTAGTAGCTTATCCTAAAGTGATTTCCATAAAAGTGCCTCCCGCGGATGAATCTAAAAGATTTCTAGAAGCAAAATTCAATCTAGCATAAAAATTATGTATAATCATCCATAAATTCAAACCATGTGTAGGGCAATTACGTATCATTAATTTCATCCTCTCCCAAGCTTGTGCAACATGTTCATGATCAAGTTGCTTAAAGTTCATAATATCGTTTCTAAGAGAGATGATCTTAGCGGGAGGAAAATACTTAGAGATAAAAGCATCTTTGCACTTATTCCATGAATCAATACTATTTTTAGGCAAAGAAGAGAAACAAGTATTAGCACGATCTCTAAGCGAAAACGGAAATAGCTTCAATTTAACAATATCATTAACCACATCTTTCTTCTTTTGCATATCACATAAATCAACAAAGCTGTTTAGATGGGTAGCGGCATCTTCACTAGGAAGGCCCGCAAATTGATCTTTCATGACAAGTTCGGCAAAGCAGTATTAATTTCACAAGATTCAGCATCGGTAAGAGGAGCAATCGGAGTGCTAATAAAATCATTATTGTTGGTATTGGAAAAGTAGCATAATTTAGGATTATCTTGAGCCATCGTGACAAACTATCAATCCAACAAACAGTCACACAAGAGGCAAGCGAAAGAAGGCGAACGGAAAAAGGGCGAATAGAAAAGAGGCGAATAAAACGACAAGGGTGAAGTGGGGGAGAGGAAAACGAGAGGCAAATGGCAAATAATGTAATGCGAGGGATAAGAGTTTGTGATGGGTACTTGGTATGTCTTGACTTGGCGTATATCTCCCCGGCAATGGCGCCAGAAATCCTTCTTGCTACCACTTGAGCATGAGTTGGTTTTCCCTTGAAGAGGAAAGGGTAATGCAACAAAGTAGCGTAAGTATTTCCCTCACTTTTTGAGAACCAAGGTATCAATCCAGTAGGAGACTACACGCAAGTCACCTAGTACCTGCACAAACAAATAAGAACCTCGCAACCAACGTGATAAAGGGGTTGTCAATCCCTTCATAGTCACTTACGAAAGTGAGATCTGATAGAGATAATAAGATAAATATTTTCGGTATTTTTGTTGTATAGATTGAAAAGTAAGGATTGCAAAATAAACGGTGACAGAAATAGCTAGTTGATGGGAAAATAATATAATGTAAAGTAGACCCGGGGGCCATAGGTTTCACTAGTGGCTTCTCTCAAGATAGCATATATTACGGTCGGTGAACAAATTACTGCCGAGCAATTGATAGAAAAGCGCATAGTTATGAGAATATCTAGGCATGATCATGAACATAGGCATCACGTCCGTGTCAAGTAGACCGAAACGATTATGCATCTACTACTATTACTCCACATGTCGACCACTATCCAGCATGCATCTAGAGTATTAAGATCATAAGAACAAAGCAACGCATTAGGCAAGATGACATGATGTAGAGGGATAAACTCAAGGAATATGATATAAACCCCATCTTTTTATCCTCGATGGCAACAATATAATACGTGCCTTGCTGCCTCTACTGTCTTTGGGAAAGGACACCACAAGATTGAACCCAAAGCTAAGCACTTCTCCCATCGCAAGAAAGATCAATCTAGTAGGCCAAACCAAACTGATAATTCGAAGAGACTTGCAAAGATATCAAATCATGCATATAAGAATTCAGAGAAGAATCAAATATTATTCATAGATAATCTTAATCATAAACTGTAACATCTCAATTTCCTAAATTAGGATGTTATTAGATCATTCATATGCATCTCATATTTTCCATGCATTATTTGTCTTTCTTCAATATTCGAATCATTATGCAACTAAAGGCAATTTATTGGAGCGGAGATAACATGACTTCTCCCCTGTTTTAAAAATGTTCATAATGTCCAGAATATTATTTCCAGTGCATCTACTTTGTTTTGGTATTTTTTCGAATTCCCAAATTATTTTATTTTTGGGTTTTATTGTTGTTTGAGTGACCTATTGCATCAAAAGGATTTTACAAAATTGCATTAGTTGTGGAACTAGTGTTCCCTTAGTTTATATTGATAGGGCTATTTTTACTGTGTGTCTAGGTATTTTTTATTTAGATTTGATATTGTGTATTCTATTTTATTTATTTTGCTACTGTGGTTGTGTTTTAAAAAAAGAAATGCAGCGCGTAGCACACTGCGCGGCCCAGCAGCCAGTCCCGTGGCCCAGCCTGCTCCCCTTGCCCGGCCCACTTCCCGTGAAGCGGTACGCGGCAGCCAGCAGCGCCACGCCCGATCCGCCGTCGCCTCGGGCCACTGACCGGGGGGGACCCGCACCTGACCCGCACCCAACCGCACCGCTGCACCCGACCCGCATCGCCCCTCGCCTCCCGTCGCTGACTAGCGGGACCCGCGCCACCCCACTCTTCTTCCCTGAGTCGGCCGCACGTGCAACCGCACACGCGGACCCGAGTGCGAGCCTGAGTCGAACTCGAGCACCGGGCCACCCCGCGCACGCCCGAGACGTCTAAGGCGAGCCCACGCCCTTGAGGAACCCCCGAACCCCTGCCACGTTCTTCCTCGTTGCCGCATGCATCGGTTAGGGCGAAACCGATCTCGCTCGAAGCTCCGTCGTCTACCGCCGTTCACCGAGCGGTTGCGCCACTGTAAGAGCCCGCCGAGCTTCACCTCCTGCACCCTTCAATTTCCCTCTCAATGATGCACCCGCCTGACATCTCCTTGTTGCCAGACACGCAGCATAGGGAGAGGAACGAGCTGACCTGCCGCCGCTAGAGCATCCGCGGTTCACGTCGCCGCCCCCGCCTACTGACGGAGCTTTGCCGCCGTCCGATACCACCACCGCCTCTGCCACTCACCACTGCACCCACCCATACCTTCGCCTTCGCTGGAGAGCCACCGCAGCAGCGCCGCCGCCTACGCCCGAAGCCGCCATCGTCTTCCTCTGTTTTCCGGTGAGCACGCACACGCATGAGTTTTTTGGCCAATTATGCATTGCCACGTGGCACATCGCTACATGACTTCGCTACAGCGCCCACACATTTTCTGTTGTTTTCTGTTTTCTTCTCCAGATTTCAGCCAAAACTTCTAATAGCTATATCTTTTAGCATATATATCTAATTTAGGTAATTCTTTTTCCTGTGGACTCACAAAAATCAGCACATTATCACAGTACCAACTTTGCACATGTTTACACAATTTAAATTTGATTATGTTTGAATTTGAATTAAACCTTCTAGAGGCCGTAACTTTCAAACCGTTCATCAGAATCGATTATTTCTTTTTGCGTTGTGACCATAGTGCATTTAGGTGTTGTTGAGTTTTAAAAATGGTTTTCTTGTTGTTGTTTTTGTTTCGGTTCTTTTCGTGTTCCGGTGATTGATTTGTTGAATTGTGTTAAACGTGTAGATTGTCCGGAGTGCGACGCAAGCTATTGTCAGGAGTGTGACTTTCTGAACCAAAACCAAGGCAAGTTACATGTTGATCATCCTTTACCTATTGTTTTCTATGCATGTAGTTATATCACACTATGAATATATGCATGTATAGGATTATTATAATATTTTGCTATATTGTTGAGCTATCTACCATCATTGCAGATCGTGGTAGTTGTAGTTTTGCTATGCTTTGTAGACGGGGATTCGTTCGAGTATTCATTGAGCTTATGTGAGGATTATATATTTAACAAATTGAGTAGTAACTCAGGATTTAACTCACCTCTGGGCGGAAGTGGTATTGCTTGGTGTTGAGGGAAGGCATCGTGGGGTCTTGCACCTTTTCTAAGGCCATGCGCCCATGAGAGTGCACCCTAAGTGGAATGCCGCCCAGGTTCAAAAAGATCAGACAGACTTAGTGACTAGTAGCTTCCATGTGCGACCACTAGCTATATGGGCTCTGACTTAGTTGATCAGTTGTTGGAACCCTGGCCCAGACAGCATCGACAGGTGTAGCATATGTAGGTGGGATGTGGCCGTCAGGTGGTTAAGGGAACCTCTTCTGAAAGACTTCGTCTCAATCTTCGGATTGGGTCCAGTGGGTAAAGTGTACTAAACTCTACAGAGTATCAAAATTAATCATGATTATCCATGCCCCCAGTTATGGGCAAATCTGAGCCACTATGCCATTACAGTTGTTGGATGATCTTGACAGATGTGACACTTAATAATATTTGTGGGAAACTTAATAAAGGGTAGGTTGGAGTTGATTTTGCCAACTCAACCTTGTGTATATAATTGTAGTAATAAAAGAACTAAACGAAAATTGACTATTAGGTAGTTATTAGGATAAAATCAGCTTTCTACAAAAATAAACCCTCAAGCCTTCCTTTTGTTATACTATGCATATACATGTAGGTCTGCTCTATTATTACTCCTGTGTAACTTGCCAATACATTCAAAGTATTGACCTATATGGTTGCAACGTCTCATGTTGCAGGATATTCAGACGAAGAGTAAGGTACTGTTAGGGTCGCGAGTCTGCACTCAGCATCGCCAGTGGGCTATGATGGGACTCATCGTTATTTTCTGCTACTTTCCACTGTTTGATTGAATAAAGCTAGCCAAGTGCTATGCATATTGTTTTATTTTATACATTCTGGATCATACGTTGTAATAAATGATGTGCTTGCTATTCTGGTATTCATCTATACTGTGTGTGCTAGCGAGTTCGATCCAGGGACTAGCATGGTAAGCACAGAGACTCAAATCCTTCGAGGTTTGGTCGTTACAGATGGTATCAAAGCAGTGTGTTGACTGTAGGACGTGGCCCTAGAAAATGGATTACAAAAGCCATAGGAGTGAAAATTATTTTATAAACCAGCTATACTTCTTGTTGTTTATTAGTTAACCCCCTCAAGTATCTTGACTAGTTAAGTAGGAACTAGTGCTGAGACCACCATTCATGCTTGTTTTATATTGCAACATTATCGTGTTAGCGTATCTGTTTATGCCCACTTTCATGGTATGAAGATACTAGATTGTTTGCTTGATTGGTAGTTGTTTGTTAAATTGCTTAGTGTCAAAATTATTCGACTATATATGTATATATAATATTATTATATTGTTTGTTGTTTGTTGTTTGTTTTGTTGGTGTTATTCGTTGCTGTGTTTTGTTGGCTTGATCATATTATTCATATGGGTAGAATATATTTATATATACATAGTCTTTGGCCCTATTATATCTATAACTCATCTATTCTTGCCAACCAAAACCCTTAGTATGCCTATTAGAGTGAGTTCTCCGGGAGCTGAGATGATAGAAGGTGTTGGTTGTCATCAGTTGACTATGTATATTGGGAAACATGAGTTTCCTATGGATTTGATTATATTGAAGTCACAAGGTCTGGATATTATTTTGGGTATGGATTGGTTACAGTTGTATAAAGGTCGTATTGATTGTGCCAGTCGATCTATTACTCTCAGTGCACCAGGAGGGAAGAGGATCAAATATGTATGTAAGTGTAAGCATAATCAAGTGCGGGTGAACTCTCTTAAGGGGGGTAGCCTGGAAGAGGTGCCAGTTGTGAGGGATTGTCCAGATGTGTTTCCAGAGGAGTTGCCAGGTATGCCACCAGATAGAGATATTGAGTTTCATATTGATTTAATACCAGGCACTGGACCCATTGCAAAGAGACCATATAGAATGCCTCCTCAAGAGTTGGAAGAATTGAAGAAGCAGATAAGAGAATTGCAGGCACAATGATTTATTGGCCCAAGTTCATCACCTTGGGGAGCTCCAATTTTGTTTGTGGAGAAGAAGGATGGAACCCTGAGGATGTGTGTTGATTATCGCTCTTTGAATGAGGTAACCATTAAGAATAAGTATCCTTTGCCTATGATAAATGATTTGTTTGGCCAGTTGGAGGGAGCTACTGTGATTTCTAAGATTGATCTTCGTTCTGGTTATCATCAATTGAAGATTCGTGAGCAAGATATTCCAAAGACTACTTTTACTACGAGGTATGGGTTTTATGGATATACTGTCATGTCATTTGGATTGACTAACACTCCTACATACTTCATGAATATGATGAACAAGGTGTTTATGGAGTTCTTGGATAAATTTGTGGTTGTTTTCATTGATGATATATTGGTGTTCTCCAATAATAAGCAAGAGCATGAGGTGCATCTCCGTTTGGTATTGGAGAAATTGAGGGAACATCAATTGTATGCCAAGTTCAGCAAATGTGAGTTTTGGCTGGATGAGGTAGCATTCCTTGGACATGTTGTGTCAGGTAATGGAGTTGCAGTTGATCCATCTAAGGTTGTTGCAGTTACAGAGTGGGAGACACCCACGACAGTTGGGGAGATTCGCAGTTTTTTGGGCCTTGCAGGTTATTACAGGAGGTTTATTGAGAACTTCTCCAAGATTGCAAAGCCTATTACTGAATTGTTGAAGAAAGAGAAGAAATTTGTTTGGACTGATGAATGTGAAGCCAGTTTTCAAGAGTTGAAGCAGCGTTTGGTTACAGCACCAGTCTTAACTCTGCCGGATATACATAAGGACTTCCAGGTATATTGTGATGCTTCTCGTCAAGGACTTGGGAGTGTTTTGATGCAGGAAGGTAAAGTTGTTTCATATGCTTCACATCAACTTAAGAATCAATAATTATCCTACACATGATTTGGAGTTAGCCTCAATTATTATATTATTTTGCTGTATTGTTGAGCTATCTCCCGTCATTGCAGATCATGGTAGTTGTAGTTTTGCTATGCTTTGTAGACGGGGATTCGTTCGAGTATTCATTGAGCTTATGTGAGGATTATATATTTAACAAATTGAGTAGTAACTCAGGATTTAACTCACCTCTGGGCGGAAGTGGTATTGCTTGGTGTTGAGGGAAGGCATCATGTGGTCTTGCACCTTTTCTAAGGCCACGCGCCCATGAGAGTGCACCCTAAGTGGAATGCCGCCCAGGTTCAAAAAGATCAGACAGACTTAGTGACTAGTAGCTTCCATGTGCGGCCACTGGCTATATGGGCTCTGGCTTAGTTGATCAGTTGTTGGAACCCTGTCCCAGACAGTGTCGACAGATGTAGCATATGTAGGTGGGATGTGGCCGTCAGGTGGTTAAGGGAACCTCTTCTGAAAGACTTCATCTCAATCTTCGGATTGGGTCCAGTGGGTAAAGCGTACTAAACTCTGTAGAGTATCAAAACTAATCATGATTAGTCGTGCCCCCGGTTATGGGAAAATCTAAGCCACTATGCCATTACAGTTGTTGGATGATCTTGATAGATGTGACACTTAATAATATTTGTGGGAAACTTAATAAAGGGTAGGTTGGATTTGATTTTGCTAACTCAACCTTGTGTATATAATTTTAGTAATAAAAGAACTAAATGAAAATTTGACTATTAGGTAGTTATTCGGATAAAATCAGCTTTCTGCAAAAATAAACCCTCAAGCCTTCCTTTTGTTATACTATGCATATACATGTAGGTCTGCTTTATTAATACTCATGTGTAACTTGCCAATACATTCAAAGTATTGACCTATATGGCTGCAACGTCTCATGTTGCAGGATATTCAGACGAAGAGTAAGGTACCGTTAGGGTCGCGAGTCTGCACTCACCATCGCCAGTAAATGATGCACTTGCTATTCTGGTATTCATCTATATTGTGTGTGCTAGCGAGTTCGATCCAGGGACTAGCACGGTAAGCATAGAGACTCAAATCCTTCGAGGTTTGGTCGTTACATAAACCCACAATTCATCGGATCTCGTCAAACACACAGCAAAAAGAATTACATTGAATAGATCTCCAAGAACATCGAGGAGAACTTTGTATTGAGATCCAAAGAGAGAGAAGAAGCCATCTAGCTAATAACTATGGACTCGAAGGTCTATGGTAAACTACTCACACATCATCGGAGAGGCTATGGTGTTGATGTAGAAGCCCTCAGTGATCAAATCCCCCTCCGGCAGATTGCCGGAAAAGGTCCCTAGATGGGATCTCACGGGTACAGAAGGTTCCGTCGGTGGAAAAGTGGTTTCCTGGATCCCCTGGATGTTTTCAGGGTATAAGAGTATATATAGGCAAAAGAAGTAGGTCGGTGAAGCTGCGTGGGGCCCATGAGGGTGGGGCGCGCTTGGCCCCCCGGGCGCGCCGCCCTACCTCATGGCCGCCTCGTTGCTTCATTGACGTCCACTCCAAGTCTCATGGATTGCGTTTGTTCCAAAAATGATCCTCACGAATGTTTCATTCCGTTTGGATTCCGTTTGATATTCCTTTTCTGCAAAACACTGAAATAGGCAAAAAAAACTGCAATTTGCACTGGGCCTTCGGTTAATAGGTTAGTCCCAAAAATAATATAAAAGTGCATAATAAAGCCCATTAAACATCCAAAACAGATAATATAATAGCATGGAACAATCAAAAATTATAGATACGTTGGAGACATATCACTAGGCTTATCAAGTTTAACCCATGTATTCTGCATGTGTAAAACTGTCTTACACCCGTTGTATGTGAACGTAGAGTCTATCACACCCGATCATCACATGGTGTCTTGAAACGGCGAACTGTAGCGACGGTGCATACTCAGGGAGAACACTTTTATCTTGAAATTAAGTGAAGGGATCATCTTATAATGCTACTGCCGTTCTAAGCAAAATAAGATGCACAAAATATAAACATCACCTGCAATCAAAATATGTGACATGATATGGCCATCATCTTGTGCCTTCGATCTCCATCTCCAAAGCATTGTCATGATCTCCATCGTCACCTGCTTGACGCCTTTGTTCTCCATCGTAGTGTCGTTGCATCGAGGTCGCCACGCCAACTATTGCTTCTACAACTATCGCTAACTCATAATAAAGCAATTACATGACGCTCGCACTTCATACAATAAAGAGACAACCCTAAGGCTCCTGTCGGTTGTCGATATTATAAAACATGATCATCTCATACATCAACATATATCACATCATATCTTGACCATATCAGATCACAACATGCCCTGCAAAAACAGGTTAGATGTCATCTACTTTGTTGTTGCAAGTTTTACGTGGCTGCTACGGGCTTCTAGCAAGAACCGATCTTAAATATGCAAAAACCACAACGGTGATTCATCAGGTTTGTTGTTTTAACCTTCTTCCAGGACCGGTCGTATTCAAATTCGGTTCAACTAAAGTAGGATAAAAAGACACCCGCCAGCCACCTTTTATGCAAAACTAGTTGCATGTCAGTCGGTGGAACCGGTCTCATGTGCGTCGACATGTAAGGTTAGTCCGGGCCGCTTCATCCCACAATAACGCCGAATTAAAATAAGACGTTGGTGGTAAGTATGACTATCACCGCCCACAACTCTTTGTGTTCTACTTGTGCATATCATCTACGCATAGACCTGGCTCATGATGCCACTGTTAGGAATCATTGCATGGAAAACAAAAAAAATTGTACGCACACGCAATGATCTATCCATGGAGATGCATAGAAATGAGGGGGGAGTGTGTGTATGTACCCTTGTAGACCGTAAGCGGAAGCGTTTCACAACGCAGTTGATGTAGTCGAACTTCTTCTCACGTCAACCGATCAAGTACCGAACGCACGACACCTCCATGTTCTGCACACGTTCAGCTCGGTAACGTCCCTCGCCTTCTTGATCCAGCAAGACGTTGAGGTAGTAGATGAGTTCTGTCAGCACGACGGCGTGGTGACGGTGATGGTGAAGTGATCTCCGCAGGGCTTTGCCTAAGCACTATGAAAATATGACCGGGGGTGTAAACGGTGGAGGGGGCGCCACACACGGCTAACAATTGATCTAGTGTGTGCTAGGGCGCCACCCCCCCCCCCCATATATAGGTGGGAGGGAGAGGGGAGGCTTCCAGGAGGCGCCCCAAGTAGGCCGAATCCTAGTTGGGGTCCTCCCCAAGTGGCTCCCCCTTGCCATATTTAACCGAGGAAGAAGGAAAGAGGGGGGAAAGGAAGTGGGAATCCTAATCCACACTTTCCTTTCCATTCTCCCCTTTCCTTCCCCTACTTAGGCCGTCCCATATGGGGGGCGCACCAGCCCCTTGTGGTTGGTGTGTTTCCCCATTTGGCCCATAAGGCCCATATCTTTTGCCGAGGGTGCCCGGAACCCCTTCCAGTGACCCGATAAGTACCCGGTACCCCCCGAAACACTTCTGGTGTCCGAATACCATCATCCTATATATCAATCTTTACCTCTCGACCATTTCGAGACTCCTCGTCATGTCCGTGATCTCATCCAGGACTCCGAACAACATTTGGTCACCAAATCACATAACTCATATAATACTATGTCGTCATCGAACGTTAAGCGCGCGGACCCTACGCGTTCGAGAACTATGTAGACATGACCGAGACACCTCTCCGGTCAATAACCAATAGAGGAACCTGGATGCTCATATTGGCTCCTACATATTCTACAAAGATCTTTGTCGGTCGAACCGTTATGACAACATGCGTTATTCCCTTTGTCATCGGTAGGTTACTTGCCCGAGATTCGGTCGTCGGTATCTTCATACCTAGTTCAATCTCGTTAACGGCAAGTCTCTTTACTCGTTCCGTAATACATCATCCCGCAACTAAATCATTAGTCACTTTGCTTGCAAGGCTTCTTATGATGTGTATTACCGAGAGGGCCCAAAGATACCTCTCCGATACTCGGAGTGACAAATCCTAATCTTGATCTATGCTAACTCAACAAACACCTTCGGAGATACATGTAGAGCATATTTATAATCACCCAGTTACATTGTGACGTTTGATAGAACACAAGGTATTCCTCCTGTATTCGGGAGTTGCATAATCTCATAGTCAAAGGAATATGTATATGACATGAAGAAAGCAATAGCAATAAAACTGAATGATCATTATGCTAAGCTAACGGATCGATCTTGTCAATCACATCATTCTCCTAATGATGTGATCTTGTTATCAAATGACATCACATGTCTATCATTAGGAAACCTTAACCATCTTTGATCAACCAGCTAGTCTAGTAGAGGCTTACTAGGGACACAATATTTGTTTATGTATTCATGCATGTATTTAAGTTTCCGATCAATACAATTCTATCATGGATAAGGAAATATAATATAAAATAACAACTTTATTATTGCCTCTAGGGCATATTTCCTTCAGGTTCCGCTATCGGACATTGAACAAAGGGGTTTTGTTCATGTCTATGTTTTACCTAACCTATAGGGTCACAAGCTTAAGGTAATCACGATCTGCTGAGTGTTAGTTGACAGTAATATTAAGGATTTATTTGTGAAATAGTTTTGTTAATATTCGAATTATTTTTTAGAGGAACCGGAAATGTTTCGGGGTCGCCGAAAGGGTCTCGTAGTTTATCGGGCAATACCAGGTATTACAGATAAATAATATAAGGCTCTAGTAATAGTTAGAAGGTTGTTATAATTAATTAAATATAAACGGCCCTTAAAAGGCCAAGAGGTGGAAGACAACTTGGGCCACAAGGGCCCGCCAAGGGCGCCGCCCCTTTCTCCTATTAGAAAGGTGGGAGGGAGGCCGAATTGGGGAGGTATTCCCCTTTCCCATAGCCGGTGCAAGGGGGGGAGAACTTTCCCCCCTTGTGTGGTGCCCCTCCTCTCCCCTCGAACCTATATATACTAGAGGCTTTTAGCACTTTTGAACACACAAGTTTTGGAGCCTCCTCTAGTTCGCTAGTTATAGTTCTAGTTTGTCCTAGTTGATCAATTAGAGCTTTACCTAGATCCCCTAATCTTCATAATTAGAAGCCCAGTGTGGTACTAATATCCTACCTCTAATTATCTGGCGATGATTAGCTTTGGACGGCGAAGAGCTACCGGATCGTGAAGATTGTACGCTTGCAACTCGTAGAGAGTTCATGCTTTCGGTCTTCCATTTTGATGGATTGTTCATGGGAGGTTAGAGGGTTCGCTCATCTACGGTTCGAGGGACTATAAGTACGATCTACATCGACTCGTCTTCTTTCGCGGCAACTCGGAGTCAGTAATGATTGAATCCAAACTATTAATGCATCTTCATATGGTTCCTAGGTGCTTGTAGGAAAAAAATTGTTTTCTACAATGTTTCCCAACAGTCCTGGCCGTGACTGCGATCCCAGGACCTCCTAGGCGTCAAATGTAAGGTGGCCGCACATGAGGCGTCTGGGTGGGCCGACCCATTGCACAACAAAGCGGGACCATGATGGCATCGCTCGTCTTCTGCCTGCGCATTTTGACAACAATGTGGAGCAATGAGCATCACATATGAAATGTGTGTGATCCGAGCATATATTTCTGGCGTAAAGCAAGAGGTCCTCTGCCTGGTTGTTTTGTAGGCCCATCCAGTGGGTGGTGATTATCATCTCACAATATAAAAAACTAGTGGGTTGTAATACAAAGGAGAAGGAAACGAACGGAAGGAAAGAAAAAGAAGAAAGAAAGGAAAAGGTCGGAAAGCTCCGATGTCGCAAACTTACGAAGAAACTTGAACTCATTTCTCCTTCATGTTTGTCTGTTCCTCTCTTCTTCCTTCATCTGCTTCCTCTAGACTCTATAACATGTACTCAATTCGTGTATTGGAAGGACTTGAAAAACTTGGGTGTTACAGGTCATCCATGGAGGGAGAGGATTAAATGTGGTCACCGCTGGCCTCCACCATTCCCCATGGTGGGCAGCAACATAGAAATAATGTATGATAGAAACTTATTAGAAAGGGACGAGTGCTATTCTTGACGCATATATAGCGCCCACTTGGGTGATCGCCCTCTGTGATGTTGACCCTTCCAACTTGGACATAAGGGGGAAATATCTAGTGCACCGGTGCTTATGATAATACCGGCGCACCAGACCTCTGTAACACATTTTAAAATGTTCCAAAAATGTGGGAAAAAATTAGCACATTCACGCAACATCAATATTTGTTGTCGCAAAATTTCAAATCAAAATTCGATACATTGCTCTAGATACAAAAATGACAAATTTAGCACTGAATAGTATGTAGTAGAATTTGGGCTTTAGATTTGGCCCATTATCACATTGATGTCATTTGAAATTTTGCGACAACAAACATTAGTGTTGTCTAAAAGTTCTCAATTCTTTCATATTTTTGGAACCTTTTAAAAAGTGCTTGGATGTCCAATGCACCTGTAGCACCACAAGCATTGGTGCACCGAATACGTTCCCTAGACACAGGACAACGGCTCACCTTCTCGCGCGCGACACCAAACACATTCTACAGATTTAAATTATGGACTCCTCATGGCACTTTTGAAAGAATAAGGAGGGAGGAGGACCCACCCTCAAATACAAGAACTGCACTATATGTCTAAAGCGCACCCAGGGTCAATCCTATTTGGCGTGTAGATAATTGAATAGCGACCTAGTGCCTACCTCCTCGCTCCTCGCAACATCCACTTGGGACAAATATTTTCAGGTTTTTATTTCTCTGTGTTTTTTTCTACCTTTTTCATTTTCATTCTTCCCTTTCTTTTTTCATTTTTTAGTTTCCTTTCTCTTTGATCATTTTTTACTTTTTCTTATTTTCTTTTAACTTTTTTCTCATTTTTCCTTTCCTTTTTCATTTTACAAACATATTTCAAAATTGTGAATATTTTTTGAAATCATGAAATCACAAATATTTTTTTCAAAATGGGAAACCTTGTTTGAAATCATAAACGATTTTCAAATTCAGGAAGATTTAAAAAGAATTAGTAGCATTTTTTTGAATCTCGTGATTCGTGAACAATGTTTTGAATCGGTAACCATTTTTTGAATTGGTGAACATTTTTGGAAATTTGGGACTTATTTAAAAATCCATGAACAATTTTTTGTTTTAACAAACATTTTTTGAACTACACAAACATTTTTCGAATTCAAGAACATTTTTCGAATAAGCAAATTATTTTAATATATGGACTTTTCTTGAAGTTTGGGAAAGATATTTGAAATTCATGAACATATTTTTGAATTTGGTGAGCATTTGAATTCGCGAACATTTGTTCAAATTCATGAAAAACAATTAACACGCAAACATTTTTTATTTTGCCAAACATTGTTTTCAAAATCATGCACATTTTTTGAATGCAAACATTTTATGACTTCCTATGAATTTTTTTAATTCATAGCATTTTTTTAAAATCATTTTTTTGGAAATTTGCACCTGTTTTAGAAATCTCAAATTCTTTCAAAGAAATAAAACAAAAATTGAAAGGCAAAAAATAAAATAAAAAATTAGGGAGCTTTCGGTCCCACACGAGGTCTGATGCGAAGCGCGGGTGACGGGTCTACATTTGGTTAAAACTCGGCGCGCTGGTCACGAAATGGGGGTCCTTCGCGACAGAAGTACTATATTGCTAAAGGCCAGACTTGCTTCCGTCTCGCCTGAAGGGTTCACGCATATGGGCTGGCTCATTCGTGCCGTCGCTCGCTCGCTCGTTCTACGTGCTGCTTTCGTCCGGTGTTTTTCTTCTACTTTTTTCTTTTTCGTTTTTTATCTGTTTGCTTTTATTTTATCATCCATTTTCTGTTTTCATCGTTTTCCTTCATTTTTTTCACAGTTTATACCGGTTTTTATTTCCTTTTATTTTTATTATTTATTCTTTTCTTTTTTATATTTTTTATTCTATTTCTTTGTGTTTCTTTTGTTTCTTCGTACAGTCTTTTTTATAGAATAGGAATATTTTTTCAATACACATTAAACATTTTTTATATACATAATTAACATTTTTGCCAACTTATACTTTCTATGTCTACTTTTTCAATACACATTGTACATTTTCTGTACACACCAGCAACATATCTTATAAACCTATAACATTTTGGAAGCACATGAATAAGATTTTTAAAACATTTTTTCGACTTTTTCCATAAATACTGTACATTTTTTGTGTACACCAGAACATTTAATATATAGACGTTTAACACTTTCCAGATACATGATGAAAAAAACTGAAGCATATATTATTTATGTCTAATGTTTTATACACATTGTACATTTTTTATATACATCAGAAAAAATATGTACACGTTTAACATTGACCAAATACATGATTAACATTTTTTTAGTTCATATATTTTATGTCTACTTTTTTCCAAACACATTGTACATCTTTTGATACATTTTTCATTAAAAAATCATGTACATCATAAACATTTTTTTCTATACACATGTAATATTTTTGAATGCATAACTAACATTTTTTAATATTAAAACTTTGTATTTTTTATACTTTTTTCCATACAAATTGTATATTTTCGTATTCGTCGGAAACAATTTTTCTGTACACATTTAACATTTCTTAAATTCATGATTAACAGTTTTCAACTTTTCTGTAAAGTGAATTTTGTAATAGACATATTCATAATATTTCGAAATACTAGCAAAAGAAAAAAATGAAATAGAAAATGTAAAAAAAGAAGATGAAAGCCCGTATCCACGCTGGACCAGCCTAGTTGGGCATAGTTGGGCGGCTGCCTCAAGCGAGGTATCTTAGTGTCTCGCATTTAGCGAGACATAGGGTGCCCAGCCCTTCGCCATGGACCTAGGGGGATAAGAGAAACATTCGAGAGCAACTAGTTAACGAGCGCTCCTTCGGAGCACTCGTAACGAGCGGTTCGGGAGCCCTCCGCGCGTGACAAGTGTCGCGTGCAGAGCGCCCCCGCAAAGGAAAACCACCTGGTGCAGTTGGTTCCCCGTTTTCCCTTTCCGGTCTGTGGTTTCGTGCGATTTGCAGTTTGACCCTCGAACTACCAGGATTTTCTGTTTTCCCTTTCCGCGCGATCACACAAAGAAAATACAAGTTCGTGCGCTTGGTTCACTGTTTCCCTTTCAAGTTTCCCTTTTTGTTTCCATTATATTTCCGGGTAATGGAGATTTATGAGGTAGTTACGGGCGGGGACTACCAACACTATCAAATGTGACCTTTCAAGTAAGGAAAAAACAACAACTTTTTAATGCAAAGCGGCAGTCTTCAGAATCGTTCAATCGTGTGAATTTTGTATAGGCGCAGGTGTAGACTAGCGGAGGCACGGCTATATAACTTTACTAAATTGAGGAACAACGCCTCCGGCGCGAGGGAACCTCCTGCTCGCCTTCGGCTCTTTTACTTTTCATAAACATCTTGAAGGGGGGCATAGCTCGAAGTGTGTGTTGGTCGTACCGCGTGCTGGTTCGTGCTGCACGTTGTCCGTCGTGGTGTGACACGGCGCCTCCGGCGCGAGGGAACCTCCTGCTCGCCTTCGGCTCATTTACTTTTCATAAACATCTTGAAAGGGGGGGCATAGGTCGAAGTGTGTGTTGGTCATGCCGCGTGCTGATTCGTGCGGCGCGTTGTCCGTCGTGGTGTGACACGGCTCCTCCGACACGAGGGAACCTCCTACTCGCCTTCGGCTTGTTTACTTTTCATCAACATCTTGAAGGGGGGGCATAGGTCGAAGTGTGTGTTGGTCGTGCCGCGTGCTGGTTCATGCGGCGCATTGTCCGTCGTGGTGTGACACGACGCCTCCGGCGCGAGGGAACCTCCTGCTTGCCTTCGGCTCGTTTAATTTTCATAAACATCTTGAAGGGGGGCATAGGTCGAAGTGTGTGTTGGTCGTGCCGCGTGCTGGTTTGTGCGGCGCGTTGTCCGTCATGGTGTGACATGGCGCCTCCGGCGCGAGGGAACCTCCTGCTCGCATTCGGCTCGTTTACTTTTCATAAACATCTTGAAGGGGGGCATAGGTCGAAGTGTGTGTTGGTCGTGCTACGTGTTGGTTCGTGCGGCGCGTTGTCCGTCGTGGTGTGACACGGCGCCTACGGCGCCAGGGAACCTTCTGCTCGCCTTCGGCTCGTTTAATTTTTATACAGTAGGTCGTGCAAATGGCAAGCTCCTTTGTTTCGAAAGGCACGGGTTTGAAGCATGTGCAGTCACGTCTGCTTAGGAGCTAGGCATGGTTGAGGCTCTATATGTATGTGCGTGCATGCACATGTGTGCATCCTGCGAAGGCATTGGTATGTTGCCTCCGTGAAGGAAATATGCCCTAGAGGCAATAATAAAGTTATTATTTATTTCCTTATAATCATGATAAATGTTTATTATTCATGCTAGAATTGTATTAACCGGAAACATAATACATGTGTGAAATACATAGACAAACAAAGTGTCACTAGTATGCCTCTACTTAAATAGCTCGTTAATCAAAGATGGTTATGTTTCCTAACCATAAACAAAGAGTTGTTATTTGATTAACGAGGTCACATCATTAGTTGAATGATCTGATTGACATGACCCATTCCATTAGCTTAGCACCCGATCGTTTAGTATGTTGCTATTGCTTTTCTTCATGACTTATACATGTTCCTATGACTATGAGATTATGCAACTCCCGTTTGCCGGAGGAACACTTTGGGTGCTACCAAACGTCACAACGTAACTGGGTGATTATAAAGGAGCATTACAGGTGTCTCCAAAGGTAGATGTTGGGTTGGCGTATTTCGAGATTAGGATTTGTCACTCCGATTGTCGGAGAGGTATCTCTGGCCCTCTCGGTAATACACATCACATAAGCCTTGCAAGCATTACAACTAATATGTTAGTTGTGAGATGATGTATTACGGAACGAGTAAAGAGACTTGCCGGTAACGAGATTGAACTAGGTATTGGATACCGACGATCAAACCTCGGGCAAGTAACATGCCGATGACAAAGGGAACAACGTATGTTGTTATACGGTCTGACCGATACAGATCTTCGTAGAATATGTAGGAGCCAATATGGGCATCCAGGTCCCGCTATTGGTTATTGACCGGAGACATGTCTCGGTCATGTCTACATTGTTCTCGAACCCGTAGGGTCCGCACGCTTAAGGTTACGATGACAGTTACATTATGAGTTTATGCATTTTGATGTACCGAAGGTTGTTCGGAGTCCCGGATGTGATCATGGACATGACGAGGAGTCTCGAAATGGTCGAGACGTAAAGATTGATATATTGGAAGCCTATGTTCGGATATCGGAAGTGTTCCGGGTGAAATCGGGATTTTACCGGGTTACCGGGAGGTTACCGGAACCCCCCGGGAGCCATATGGGCCTTCATGGGCCTTAGTGGAAAGGAGAAAGGGGCAGCCCAAGGTGGTTGCACCACTTCCCCCTCCCCTAGTCCTATTAGGACTAGGAGAAGGTGGCCGGCCCCCCTCTCTCTCTCTCCCCCCTTGGGAATCCTAGTTGGAATAGGATTGGGGGGGAGTCCTACTCCCGGAAGGAGTAGGACTCCTCCTGCGCCTCTCTCCCTGGCCGGCGCCCCCCTCCCCCCTTGGCTCCTTTATATACTGAGGTAGAGGCACCCTAGAACACACAAGTTGATCCACGTGATCTATTCCTTAGCCGTGTGCGCTGCCCCCTGCCACCATATACCTCGATAATACTGTAGCGGAGTTTAGGCGAAGCCCTGCTGCTGTAGTACATCAAGATCGTCACTACGCCGTCGTGCTGACGGAACTCTTCCCCGACACTTTGCTGGATCGGAGTCCGGGGATCGTCATCGAGCTGAACGTGTGCTCGAACTCGGAGGTGCCGTAGTTTCGGTGCTTGATCGGTTGGATCGTGAAGACGTACGACTACTTCCTCTACGTCGTGTCAGCGCTTCCGCAGTCGGTCTACGTTGGGTACGTAGACAACACTCTTCCCCTCGTTGCTATGCATCACATGATCTTGCGTGTGCGTAGGAAATTTTTTGAAATTACTACGAAACCCAACAGTGGTATCCGAGCCTAGGTTATTTATGTTGATGTTATATGCACGAGTAGAACACAAGTGAGTTGTGGACGATACAAGTCATACTGCCTACCAGCATGTCATACTTTGGTTCGGCGGTATTGTTGGACGAGACGACCCGGACCAACCTTACGCGTACGCTTACGCGAGACCGGTTCCCTCGACGTGCTTTGCACAGAGATGGCTTGCGGGCGACTGTCTCTCCAACTTTAGTTGAACCAAGTATGGCTACGCCCGGTCCTTGCGAAGGTTAAGACGGAGTCTATTTGACAAACTATCGTTGTGGTTTTGATGCGTAGGTGAGATTGGTTCTTGCTTAAGCCCGTAGCAGCCACGTAAAACTTGCAACAACAAAGTAGAGGACGTCTAACTTGTTTTTGCAGGGCATGTTGTGATGTGATATGGTCAAGACATGATGCTGAATTTTATTGTATGAGATGATCATGTTTTGTAACCGAGTTATCGGCAACTGGCAGGAGCCTTATGGTTGTCGTTTTATTGTATGCAATGAAATCGCGATGTAATGCTTTACTTTATTACTAAACGGTAGTAATAGTCGTGGAAGCACAAGCTTGGCGAGACGACAACGATGCTACGATGGAGATCAAGGTGTCATGCCGGTGACGATGGTGATCACGACGGTGCTTCAGAGATGGAGATCACAAGCACGAGATGATGATGGCCATATCATATCACTTATATTGATTGCATGTGATGTTTATCTTTTTATGCATCTTATCTTGCTTTGATTGACAGTAGCATTATAAGATGATATCTCACTAAATTATCAAGAAGTGTTCTCCCTGAGTATGCACCGTTGCCAAAGTTCGTCGTGCCCAGACACCACGTGATGATCGGGTGTGATAAGCTCTACGTCCATCTACAACGGGTGCAAGCCAGGTTTGCACACGCAGAATACTCAGGTTAAACTTGACGAGCCTAGCATATGCAGATATGGCCTCGGAACACGGAGACCGAAAGGTCGAGCGTGAATCATATAGTAGATATGATCAACATAACGATGTTCACCATTGAAAACTACCATCTCACGTGATGATCGGTTATGGTTTAGTTGATTTGGATCACGTAATCACTTAGAAGATTAGAGGGATGTCTATCTAAGTGGGAGTTCTTAAGTAATTTGATAACTTAAATTTATCATGAACTTAGTCCCTGATAGTATCTTGCTTGTTTATGTTGATTGTAGATAGATGGCTCGTGCTGTTGTTTCGTTGAATTTTAATGCGTTCCTTGAGAAAGCAAAGTTGAAAGATGATGGTAGCAATTACACGGACTGGGTCCGTAACTTGAGGATTATCCTCATTGCTGCTCAGAAGAATTACGTCCTGCAAGCACCGCTGGGTGCCAGGCCTGCTGCTGGAGCAACACCAGATGTTATGAACGTCTGGCAGAGCAAAGCTGATGACTACTCGATAGTTCAGTGTGCCATGCTTTACGGCTTAGAATCGGGACTTCAACGACGTTTTGAACGTCATGGAGCATATGAGATGTTCCAGGAGTTGAAGTTAATATTTCAAGCAAATGCCCGGATTGAGAGATATGAAGTCTCCAATAAGTTCTATAGCTGCAAGATGGAGAACAGTTCTGTCAGTGAGCATATACTCAAAATGTCTGGGTATAATAATCACTTGATTCAATTGGGAGTTAATCTTCCGGATGATTGCGTCATTGACAGAATTCTCCAATCACTGCCACCAAGCTACAAGAGCTTCGTGATGAACTATAATATGCAAGGGATGAACAAGACTATTCCCGAGCTCTTCGCAATGCTGAAAGCTGCGGAGGTAGAAATCAAGAAGGAGCATCAAGTGTTGATGGTTAACAAGACCACTAGTTTCAAGAAAAAGGGCAAAGGGAAGAAGAAGGGGAACTTCAAGAAGAACGGCAAGCAAGTTGCTGCTCAAGAGAAGAAACCCAAGTCTGGACCTAAGCCTGAAACTGAGTGCTTCTACTGCAAGCAGACTGGTCACTGGAAGCGGAACTGCCCCAAGTATTTGGCGGATAAGAAGGATGGCAAGGTGAACAAAGGTATATATGATATACATGTTATTGATGTGTACCTTACTAGAGCTCGCAGTAGCACCTGGGTATTTGATACTGGTTCTGTTGCTAATATTTGCAACTCGAAACAGGGACTACGGAATAAGCGGGCACTGGCAAAGGACGAGGTGACGATGCGCGTGGGAAACGGTTCCAAAGTCGATGTGATCGCGGTCGGCACGCTACCTCTACATCTACCTTCAGGATTAATATTAGACCTAAATAATTGTTATTTGGTGCCAGCGTTGAGCATGAACATTATATCTGGATCTTGTTTAATGCGAGACGGTTATTCATTTAAATCAGAGAATAATGGTTGTTCTATTTATATGAGTAATATCTTTTATGGTCATGCACCCTTGAAGAGTGGTCTATTTTTATTGAATCTCGATAGTAGTAATACACATATTCATAATGTTGAAGCCAAAACATGCAGAGTTGATAATGAAAGTGCAACTTATTTGTGGCACTGTCGTTTAGGTCATATCGGTGTAAAGCGCATGAAGAAACTCCATACTGATGGACTTTTGGAACCACTTGATTATGAATCACTTGGTACTTGCGAACCGTGCCTCATGGGCAAGATGACTAAAACACCGTTCTCCGGTACTATGGAGAGAGCAATAGATTTGTTGGAAATCATACATACCGATGTATGTGGTCCGATGAATATTGAGGCTCGTGGCGGATATCGTTATTTTCTCACCTTCACAGATGATTTAAGCAGATATGAATATATCTACTTAATGAAACATAAGTCTGAAACATTTGAAAAGTTCAAAGAATTTCAGAGTGAAGTTGAAAATCATCGTAACAAGAAAATAAAGTTTCTACGATCTGATCGTGGAGGAGAATATTTGAGTTACGAGTTTGGTGTACATTTGAAAAACTGTGGAATAGTTTCGCAACTCACGCCACCCGGAACACCACAGCGTAATGGTGTGTCCGAACGTCGTAATCGTACTTTACTAGATATGGTGCGATCTATGATGTCTCTTACTGATTTACCGCTATCATTTTGGGGTTATGCCTTAGAGACGGCCGCATTCACGTTAAATAGGGCACCATCAAAATCTGTTGAGACGACGCCTTATGAACTATGGTTTGGCAAGAAACCAAAGTTGTCGTTTCTTAAAGTTTGGGGCTGCGATGCTTATGTGAAAAAGCTTCAACCTGATAAGCTCGAACCCAAATCGGAGAAATGTGTCTTCATAGGATACCCAAAGGAAACTGTTGGGTACACCTTCTATCACAGATCCAAAGGCAAGACATTCGTTGCTAAGAATGGATCCTTTCTAGAGAAGGAGTTTCTATCGAAAGAAGTGAGTGGGAGGAAAGTAGAACTTGATGAGGTAACTGTACCTGCTCCCTTACTGGAAAGTAGTACATCACAGAAAACTGTTTCAGTGACACCTACACCAGTTAGTGAGGAAGCCAATGATAATGATCATGAAACTTCAGATCAAGATACTACTGAACCTCGTAGATCAACCAGAGTAAGATCCGCACCAAAGTGGTACGGAAATCCTGTTCTGGAAGTCATGCTACTAGATCATGATGAACCTACGAACTATGAAGAAGCGATGGTGAGCCCAGATTCCGCAAAGTGGCTTGAAGCCATGAAATCTGAGATGGGATCCATGTATGAGAACAAAGTATGGACTTTGGTTGACTTGCCCGATGATCGGCAAGCAATTGAAAATAAATGGATTTTTAAGAAGAAGACTGACGCTGATGATAATGTTACTGTCTACAAAGCTCGACTTGTCGCAAAAGGTTTTCGGCAAGTTCAAGGGATTGACTACGATGAGACCTTCTCACCCGTAGCGATGCTTAAGTCCGTCCGAATCATGTTAGCGATTGCCGCATTTTATAATTATGAAATTTGGCAGATGGATGTCAAAACTGCATTCCTGAATGGATTTCTGGAAGAAGAGTTGTATATGATCCAACCGGAAGGTTTTGTCGATCCAAAGGGAGCTAACAAAGTGTGCAAGCTCCAGCGATCCATTTATGGACTGGTGCAAGCCTCTCGGAGTTGGAATAAACGTTTTGATAGTATTATCAAAGCATTTGGTTTTATACAGACTTTCGGAGAAGCCTATATTTACAAGAAAGTGAGTGGGAGCTCTATAGCATTTCTGATATTATATGTGGATGACATATTGCTGATTGGAAATGATATAGAATTTCTGGATAGCATAAAGGGATACTTGAATAAAAGTTTTTCAATGAAAGACCTCGGTGAAGCTGCTTACATATTAGGCATTAAGATCTATAGAGATAGATCAAGACGCTTAATTGGACTTTCACAAAGCACATACCTTGACAAGATTTTGAAGAAATTCAAAATGGATCAAGCAAATAAAGGATTCTTGCCTGTGTTACAAGGTGTGAAGTTGAGTAAGACTCAATGCCCGACCAATGCAGAAGATAGAAAGAATATGAAGGATGTTCCCTATGCATCAGCCATAGGATCTATCATGTATGCAATGCTGTGTACCCGACCTGATGTGTGCCTTGCTATAAGTTTAGCAGGGAGGTACCAAAGTAATCCAGGAGTGGATCACTGGACAGCGGTCAAGAACATCCTGAAATACCTGAAAAGGACTAAGGATATGTTTCTCGTATATGGAGGTGACAAAAGAGCTCACCGTAAAAGGTTACGTTGATGCAAGCTTTGACACTGATCCGGACGATTCTAAATCGCAAACCGGATACGTGTTTACATTAAACGGTGGAGCTGTCAGTTGGTGCAGTTCTAAACAAAGCGTCGTAGCAGGATCTACATGTGAAGCGGAGTACATAGCTGCTTCGGAAGCAGCGAACGAAGGAGTCTGGATGAAGGAGTTCATATCCGATCTAGGTGTCATACCTAATGCATCGGGTCCAATGAAAATCTTTTGTGACAATACTGGTGCAATTGCCTTGGCAAAGGAATCCAGATTTCACAAAAGGACCAAACACATCAAGAGACGCTTCAACTCCATTCGGGATCTAGTCCAGGTGGGAGACATAGAGATTTGCAAGATACATATGGATCTGAATGTTGCAGACCCGTTGACTAAGCCTCTTCCACGAGCAAAACATGATCAGCACCAAGGCTCCATGGGTGTTAGAATCATTACAGTGTAATCTAGATTATTGACTCTAGTGCAAGTGGGAGACTGAAGGAAATATGCCCTAGAGGCAATAATAAAGTTATTATTTATTTCCTTATAATCATGATAAATATTTATTATTCATGCTAGAATTGTATTAACCGGAAACATAATACATGTGTGAAATACATAGACAAACAAAGTGTCACTAGTATGCCTCTACTTGACTAGCTCGTTAATCAAAGATGGTTATGTTTCCTAACCATAAACAAAGAGTTGTTATTTGATTAACGAGGTCACATCATTAGTTGAATGATCTGATTGACATGACCCATTCCATTAGCTTAGCACCCGATCGTTTAGTATGTTGCTATTGCTTTTCTTCATGACTTATACATGTTCCTATGACTATGAAATTATGCAACTCCCGTTTGCCGGAGGAACACTTTGGGGTGCTACCAAACGTCACAACGTAACTGGGTGATTATAAAGGAGCATACAGGTGTCTCCAAAGGTACATGTTGGGTTGGCGTATTTCGAGATTAGGATTTGTCACTCCGATTGTCGGAGAGGTATCTCTGGGCCCTCTCGGTAATGCACATCACATAAAGCCTTGCAAGCATTACAACTAATATGTTAGTTGTGAGATGATGTATTACGGAACGAGTAAAGAGACTTGCCGGTAACGAGATTGAACTAGTATTGGATACCGACTATCGAATCTCGGGCAAGTAACATACCGATGACAAAGGGAACAACGTATGTTGTTATGCGGTCTGACCGATAAAGATATTCATAGAATATGTAGGAGCCAATATGGGCATCCAGGTCCCGCTATTGGTTATTGACCGGAGACGTGTCTCGGTCATGTCTACATTGTTCTCGAACCCGTAGGGTCCGCACGCTTAAGGTTACGATGACAGTTATATTATGAGTTTATGCATTTTGATGTACCGAAGGTTGTTCGGAGTCCCGGATGTGATCACGGACATGACGAGGAGTCTCGAAATGGTCGAGACGTAAAGATTGATATATTGGAAGCCTATATTTGGATATCGGAAGTGTTCCGGGTGAAATCGGGATTTTACCGGGTTACCGGGAGGTTACCGGAACCCCCCGGGAGCCATATGGGCCTTCATGGGCCTTAGTGGAAAGGAGAAAGGGGCAGCCCAAGGTGGCTGCGCCACTTCCCCCTCCCCTAGTCCTATTAGGACTAGGAGAAGGTGGCCGGCCCCCCTCTCTCTCTTTCCCCCTTTGGGGAATCCTAGTTGGAATAGGATTGGGGGGAGTCCTACTCCCGGAAGGAGTAGGACTCCTCCTGCGCCCTCTCCCTTGGCCGGCGCCCCCCTCCCCCCTTGGCTCCTTTATATACTGAGGTAGAGGCACCCTAGAACACACAAGTTGATCCACGTGATCTATTCCTTAGCCGTGTGCGGTGCCCCCTGCCACCATACCTCGATAATACTGTAGCGGAGTTTAGGCGAAGCCCTGCTGCTGTAGTTACATCAAGATCGTCACCACGCCGTCGTGCTGACGGAACTCTTCCCCGACACTTTGCTGGATCGGAGTCCGGGGATCGTCATCGAGCTGAACGTGTGCTCGAACTCGGAGGTGCCGTAGTTTCGGTGCTTGATCGGTTGGATCGTGAAGACGTACGACTACTTCCTCTACGTCGTGTCATAGCGCTTCCGCAGTCGGTCTGCGTTGGGTACGTAGACAACACTCTTCCCCTCGTTGCTATGCATCACATGATCTTGCGTGTGCGTAGGAAATTTTTTTAAATTACTACGAAACCCAACACTCCGGAGGCACGGGTGTGACTCATCTGCTTGCACGTGTGCGTAGGAGCTAGCCACGGTTGAGGCGCTCTTGCTATGTATGTGTGTGGATATTTCTCGGAGGCATGGTGACCCAGGCTTTGGTGGCACAAGGCCATGTCGCCTCTGGAGGCACGGTAGGGTGGTCTCCAGAGTCACACGTAAGGGTTCGTTTTGGGATACACTGTTGTTGTACAAATAACAAGAGGCACTGTTGTTCATAGTGTACTGGCACTCTTTGATGATGTTGTTTTTTTAACATGAACACACAATTTCTAAGTACATTACATACAAATGTGAGTTATTGATAAACTATTTTGTCATGTCTTGATAGAATTAGGCTCGCGGTCTAAATCTAAAGTTTCAGTCTTCATTCTTGTTGAAGATCTTGCTAAACTCGTCACCCATTTCACTAGCTTTGACTTGATTCATCTCACTACTTAAGAGAATGTACATTGCCTCTGCCCTCCAGTCTTCAACCTCATCCTGTGAAATTTTGCTGAGAAGAGAAGTATATTATTAGAGTTGGTGCATAAAAGTTGTATATAGGTAAATATATATAGACTTACTGTCAAATCTTCCAGGTCTTCGACGAACTTTCCACCATTGTAGAGGAATGTAAGCTTTAAAACAACAAATGGTGATTCGCCCTTTTCTACCACTGCAACGTCTTGCATGGTATGAATCTGCCATCTTGTTTTCTTTGGATTCATTGTTTTTTCAAGTATGGTGTTGAAGACTTCTTTAATCCTAGGTACCTGGGAATTGCATTTTGTAATTGTTTTAATACTGCAACTTGTAAAATTGAAAAAATTGTTATGTATAAATGCTTACGATTGCCGACTTATGAGCATGATATTCCTGAAACTGTGTTTGTTTCTTTTTTAGCGTCTTCAAGTTCCTGAAGAACTCGACATGCTTCATTTGGATACAATTTATCCATGTCTATCTTTTCTTTCTCAAATTCCTTTGGAGTTGCCTCTCGAGGATCAATAATGTGAACTTTGTGTTTATATTTGTCCAGCACATATAGTACGTAGCGGTCATGCTTCTCCATTGCAATGAATATCTATGTACAAAATACTTGCTGGTTTCCTGACAGTTTAATATAAAGTAATTTGATAGAATGCATATTTTGTGATTTTGTCGCGGAGGAAAGGGATGTTACCATGTTTGCTGTTGAGAGCTTTTTCCGTTGATTTTCTTTGAGATACATGGGAACCAACTGATTCTTTGTTTTTTGCAGTTCACTTTTAAATTTTGCAATAGTAGTTTTGTCTTTATTTAATTTCAGTATATGCTGCAAACAATAATGACGACGAAAAAAATTGTTAGAAAAAAGAGCTGTGTAACAATATAAAAAGAGTAGGTGTTGCAATATAGACAAGATTTTGCTTTTTAAAAGTTTACCTCTGTAAAGTTTGGTCCTAATATTACTCTGTCACTCTCTTTTGAATCTTGTCTGCTTTCCCTGATTTCTGCTATGTCATCGAGCACCCTCTTTTCCATATGATGTGGTATGTTCGTCTGTGATGGTCTTGGACCAAATACTGCCTTCAGTTGGGCTCCAGTAAGTTGCGTGCTTTCACTGTCCCTACGGATGGGCCTAAATATAGTTTTCCTGCGAGAGGGAGATAAAATAATTTTGGAGGTCACGGTCAGTAAGAAACAGATTTTTACATTATTTTTGGCCTATGTCCAACTCTTTTGAGGTGCAATAGAAAACAACTCACTTTTTGTATTCCTCCTGCCAGTTGTCGCTCATGACTAGTTGGAAGAGGTCGGACGCCTCCTTTGTGTGTTGGAAGCAGTGAGAATGTTTTGGGTATGGACTGGTGCTTCGTCCTTTTTTCCTTTTTGTTTAATCTGTTTCGGTCAGCGGAAGCAGATATGTAATATGTATAAGCTCTTGTGATACGAAAGACATTGGTCAACCGTGGGATGGGTAGGTCATTACAAAAAAAGATAACCATAAATGATTTTATTACCTTTGTTGGTGGAAAAGAAGTTTGAAGTTTCTGGTTTGAATTCTTTGATTCTTCCAGGTAGTTGCTCACACTTTACTTGGTTTGTTTCACCAAATATGGCTGTAAAAAGGAACTCTGGTTTCCACTCGGCATCTACGTTTCTATACTGCATGAAGGTCATTGGATATTCTTTTATTTTTCTTTCATGAGATAATTGAAGTATTCAAGTAGTGTTGCTTCTAAAAAATAAATTTTTTGCTCTCGTACTATTCACTTACATGGAAATCCTCATCATATTTTATGAGATCAATGCCATTCAAGTATTTTGCAAATTGAACCATGAAGTGTCCGCATTGGGTACCCTGCTATTTTGGCACACAGTCTCTGTTAGGTGTTTCTGCTATCCTCGACCAGTTCGGTTCGCTATTGGCTCGTAGTTCCGCTTCGCCGTAATGCTTCTTCATGAGTGCGTGCATCCTTTTATTTTGTGATTACGGTTTGGTTTTATTGTTCGTTTTTTCCATTAGTAAAGTGTAACGCCCTCGATGCGGCTATATCTCCTACGTGTCGAAGCATGACTTAGAGGCATAACCGCATTGAAAGCAATGTCGCAAGTGAGGTAATCTTCGCAAACAACCCATGTAATACATAAGGGAAAGAGATACATAGTTGGCTTACAATCACCACTTCACACAATACATGAATAAAACATTACATCATCCAGATACAATCAAGGTCCGACTACGGAACCAAAATAAAAGAAGACTACCCCAAAAGCTACACAGATCCCCGATCGTCCCGACTGGGCTCCACTACTGATCAACTGGAAACGGAACAACATAACGAGCATGATCTTCAATGAGCTCCTTGAGCTTGGTTGCGTCACCTGCATGGTTTCATCGGCACCTGCAAGCTGGTTTTGGAAGTATCCGTGAGTCACGGGGACTCAGCAATCTCACACCCTCGCGATCAAGACTATTTAAGCTTATAGGTAGGGTAAAAGGTATGAGGTGGAGCGGCAGCAAGCGACCAGCATATTTGGTGGCTAACATACGCAAATGAGAGCGAGAAGAGAAGGCAAAAGCACGGTCGAACAACTATGATCAAGAAGTGATCCTAGAACAACCTACGTCAAGCATTACTCCAACACCGTGTTCACTTCCCGGACTCCGCCGAGAAGAGACCATCATGATTACACACGCGGTTGGTGCATTTTAATTAAGTTAATTTTCAGGTTATCTACAACCGGACATTAACAAATTCCCATCTGCCCATAACCGCGGGCATGGCTTTCGAAAGATCAATCCCTGCAGGGGTGTCCCAACTTAGCCCATCACAAGCTCTCGCGGTCAACGAAGGATATTCCTTCTCCCATGACAATCCGATCAGGCTCGGCATCCCGGTTACAAGACATCCTCGACAATGGTAAAACAAGTCCAGCAAAGCCGCCCGATGCGCCGACAATCCCGATAGGAGCTGCACATATCTCATTCTCAGGGCAACACCGGATAGGTCAAGCTACAAGTAAAACCAACCCTCAAGTTTCCCCGAGGTGGCCCCGCAGGCTGCCCATTTCGGACCAACACTTAGAGAAGCACTGGCCCGAGGGGGGGTTAAAATAAAGATGACCCTTGAGTCCGCGAAACCCAAGGGAAAAGGCTAGGTTGTTAGTGCAAAAGGTAAAACCAAGGTTGGGCCTTGCTGGAGGAGTTTTATTCAAAGCGAGCTGTCAAGGGGTTCCCATTATAACCCAACCGTGTAAGGAACGCAAAATCCGGGAACATAACACCGATATGACGGAAACTAGGGCGGCAAGAGTGGAACAAAACACCAGGCATAAGGCCGAGCCTTCCACCCTTTACCAAGTGTATAGATGCATTAATTAAATAAGAGATATTGTGATATCCCAATGAAATAACCATGTTCCAAGCATGGAACAAGCTCCAATCTTCACCTGCAACTAACAATGCTATAAGAGGGGCTGAGCAAAGCGGTAACATAGCCAAACAACGGTTTGCTAGGACAAGGTGGGTTAGAGGCTTGGCTTAGCAATGTGGGAGGCATGATAAAGCAAGTGGTAGGTATCGTAGCATAGGCATAGCAAAAGAGTGAGCATCTATCAAGCAAAGATAGAAGTGATTTCGAGGGTATGGTCATCTTGCATGAAATCCCGATAGGAAGAAGAATGAGTCCATGAAGAAGACAAAGCGGACGTAGTCGAACGAATCCTCGCAACACGACGTTATCGGAACTAACCCGAAGAAGCAACACCGGAAAGAAGCAAACAACATAGTAAACAACCAACACATGAACATGGCATGATGCACAACCAAGTATGATGCATGTCCGGTTTAATGAAGCATGACATGGCAAGGTGCACAAACAACACTACAAGTTAAGTGGAGCTCAATATGCAACGAGTTGCATATTGACGGAACACCACATTCAAGTTATTTAGTTTGATATCGTTTAGGTACTCAACAAAATTAAATGTTGGTTAACATGGCAAGAGGTGAAACATGAGTAAAATACACATCTAGGCATATTAAATGAGGCCAGAAACATCAAACAACAATTTCGGTAAATCCTCATATGCATTTGGCAATTTAATGCAAACGACAATTTTAAACATTTTAAATGTTATTATCATGATGCAGATGACATGTTCAAGCTTATGCATTTTTTATGAAAATGTTGATATGAACATGATATGGAGCATTTGTCGCCATGGCGGAAAGAAAAGGGGCCATGGGAACGAATCCGAAAATGTTGCCACAGCAACATAACGGTTCCGGTAGCTCATGGAGATACCGGTGCAAAGGAAGTGTGGCGGGAGCATGCAAAAGATGGTGGGGTGATCCCGGTTACCGGGTTCCCATGGGTCGACGGCATGGCAAATGGGGACATGCATGAAACAAACGGGCACGGGCATCATTCCGGCGGTTATACCTTCGAAGCGTTCATTTTCGGAGCGGAAAGGGTTCGATAGTAGCGGAAGTAGTGGTTCGCATTCGATCGGAGAGGTACTTGATGACTCCAACGTCTTCGGGGTGACGGTAGGGGTACACACGACATTGTGGGAGCAGTGGTTCACGCCACGGTAGTCGAACTTGACGAATCCGAACTCTTTGAGGGTCGACGGTAGAGGTACTTGTCGCATCACCGGGCGTATTCATACACGTTTCGGAGAGGAACTTGGCATATCCATGTACTTGGCGTTTTGCAATCCCATGTCCAGGGTCAGCATGTAGTCATTCGGGCATCGTGGAGGAACTTGACGTTCGCGGGATCACGGTCTTGGCCATGGAGAGGGGCGCAGCCCACACAAGGAGGGGAGACCGTGGCGGGTGCACTGGGCCTGCGCGTGCAGCGGTCAACGGGGCTGGGTGCTGCTAGTCATCTCCTTTGCTAGGAGATGGAACGAAGGTGCAGCAGCAGGGCAAGTAGGGGGGATGGCACTAGTCGTCGTCGTTCGGTGCAGCAGAAACAGGCTAGGCCAGCGAGGGGGCTTGGGGAGGTTGATCCGGTCGCCTCCGAGGCTTGGGCACGCCGGAGCTTCGAGCTGGAGGCGGCGGACGACATCCACGGCCATGGCTGCTCCCGGAGCTTCGTCACAGGCGCGCGAACAAGGCAGGGCACGGGAGCTCGAGGTCGATGGCGTCGGGCGCTGGCCAACGCGCTCGTCAGGGACGCGTGCGGCAGGGGACTCCTGCCGTTTTGGTTGGCCGGCGATGAGGCTGACGAAGGAGGAGGGAGAGGGGAACGTGACAAGGGCGCGCTACTGCTCGGCGGCTTGGACTCCGCCGGCCGGAGCGACAGCAGGGAGCTCTTGCTCCCGCCGAAGATGGCGACGGGAGGAAAGGGAGAGAGGCGACGCGAGGATGGAGGCAGCGGGGGCGATGGAAGAGAGGGGCGCGCGCGAGCTAGGGAGCTCCTCTCCCTGGCGATGCGGTGCAGGGTGTGTGAGGCGGCAGGAGGAGGAACGAGGAGGGGATCAAGAGGAGAGGGTTCGAGCGGGGGTTGAGGACGAGAGGGAGAGGGAGATGGGATCGAGCCAAAGCTCTCCTGGCGGCGCGAGGGGAGAGCAGAGGGAGGATGAGATCGGGTAGGGTTTGGAGGAGTTAGGTGGGCCGGTGCTGGATGGGCCTATAGGCCGGCTGAGCTAATGGGTCGGCCGGGTGACGGAGGCCCAGGTAGCTGCTGCTGCTGCTTTTCTATTTCTTCAGATAGAAAAACAAAAAGGAAAGAGCAGGAAAAAGAAGGAGAGGAGCTAGAGAAATATAAAAATATACTCATGATCCTGAAAATGTGCTCTATTTAACAAAATTGGTTTGGAGATTTTTTGGAAGTAAAAATAATTCAAGTTTGAATTAAATTCAAACTTGATCCATTTTAAGCCCTAACCAAAACAATTTCAATAGAGATGAAATTTGACATAGAGGCTAGGTGCATGGTGTTAGAATATTGAGGCAAAGATGAACATTAAAAGAGAAGGGAATGTGACACTTGCCGAAAGAAGGAAGTAGAGGGAAGGAGAACGTGATGAAGCAAGATTCATGCATGGAACATGCAACAACTTAATATGTATGAAAAACACACAATGCACATGATGACATGATGAAATGCAACATGATGCAATGATGAATGCAAAGAACCAAACAAATCACACGATGAAACCCGGAAACCCTGGAAGGCATTTGAAGCTCCGGTCTTGGGGTGTTACAACACTCCAACACTACGAGAGGATCTCGTCCCGAGATCTAGGATGGCACCGAAGGGAAAAGGAAGAGGAAGATAAGAGGTAAAACTAAGTTGCTTCTTTGACAAACGAGTGAGACCAAAGAACCTTGAAAAGGTTAAGAAATTTCGAGACAAGAATACAACGGAGATGACAAAGTTGAAAACACTCCGTTAGAAAAGAGGGACAAGGAAGAACAACTTCAGGCAGCACTCCGATTGAGAAGAAAAGGAATTGAATAAGAACTTGGTAAGGTGAGAAGATGCTTGATGAAATGACAACACACTGCCTCCGGAACTATTGAATGAATGGAGCAAGGGGTAAGAAAGGTCTCAGACAGCACTCCGGTTGAAAAGAGATGCAAGGCTTGATAAGGCGAAAAGAACTTGAGCAAAAGGCACAACCCTCCGGTTAAATGGATAGGCATGAAAAGAACATGATCTTTGACAAAACGAGATGATGGATTGAAAAGAGCAACATGACAATGCCTCCAGAACAAAAGAATAGAAGATAGATAATTGAAATAGGAGAATGGAGAAGAAAAGGCCAACCTCTGCCACAAAAGAGCTTGAAAAGGCATCTTTAGAAGAAGGGTCGAACGGAGTTGTTGGAAAACCAACAACGAAAAGAACAAAGTTGTAGTGGACTTATAGAAAACATCTCAAAGCTATGAGGTGAAATTCTTGCACTAACGGAAACGATAGATTGGATTGCTGTGAACAAGGAGACGAGAAACTTGTCTCATCGGAAGGATAAATGAAGAACTTGGGTCATTTATGAGCACCACAAATAGCAACGATCCTTAGGGAAGGCTTTAGGTGAAACATAACCCAAGATAAATCCAAAGAAGAAATTGATGGATTTAAAATATTTCATTCTTGATAACATGTGAATCATGAAACATGAACTCAAATTATCAAGAATGACATAATACCACCTCCAATGACACGGTAGAAAGAATTGCACTCCGGATTGCAAGATGAAGAAACTTGAGCTCCTTTTGAAAAGAATCTTGATGAACACTTCGATAAGGAAATTAAATCCTTGATGAACCATCATGTAGTACCTTGATGAAGAACTCCGGTAAACAAAAGGATGACGAAAAGAAAGGGAAGTTGAAAACACAAGGTGAAACCTTGTAATGATTTAGATAGATCTCCGTGATGATATAATTGAGAGAACTTGGAACTCCGGGAAGGAAAAGATAAAGCCTCTCGAACCGAGAATGTGAAATGATGAACCACTCCGGAAAGCAGGAAATTAGATCACTTGGATGAAACAAGAATAAGAATTACATTATGCTTATCCTTCATCAATTAAATTGATGACCAACAATGGATTTGGCATACTACTTATTCCCATAGAAAAAATTAAGAGAGAAATAAATCAAACTTGAGAAGGTCTTCAACGAACCACCGGTAGGATGAAACAACGAATGAATAAATAGAATAGCAACGGAAGAGAATTCTTGAATGAACCACCATAAGAATTGGAAATGAACGAACTAAAGGGATGAATCACCGGTAAGAATTGAAAAACGATTGACGATACTTGAGGGAAATATAAATATATGAGAACAAAGAGATCACAATCTGATTAGAGAATATTTGAATGATGCACCGGTAAGATTTGGAGAACAATAGCTGAAAGCTGAGAATGAATAATCCCGAAATGATGGCCTTCGGAGAATCAAACTGAAAAGACTCTTGAATTGCTCCGGACAGAATAAAATAATTCTCACAGTCAAAACCAATTATGAGAGGACGGCATCAAGCTAGAACCATGAGTCTTGAAGAGAATGGAGCAAGATTTAGAGGAAAACTCTTCTTCGGTCTTCAAAATTTGAGAATGACAACGAGAAACACCACCATGAATAGTTGAGACACTCTGGAATAATGAAGAATATAAAGGCTGAATCACTAATGAAAAGAATTTGAAAGATCTTGGAGAAAGATATTTGACTGATGATAAATCAGTCTTACGTCAAACTTCGAAAAGAATTTGAGAATAACTCCAGGAAAATTAGAAGAGTCAGGTAAGATCCTGGGAAAAGACATGTGGGGTTAGGGCCCACTCCAAAGATACACCATTGAAATGATTTAAAAGAGAGATTGCGCCGGTTGAATTAAATGGCTTGAATGAGATAACATCCTCGAAAGAGCTTGAATGAAAGCGGAGTGGAAACACGAATCTTCGAGATATCTTCAGCACTCCGGACCAAAAGAATAGCGAGAAGTGGAATGATAATAAGGTGCACCGGCATGGAAAACATTTGAGACGAGTTAAGGGATATGATCAACACCAAAAGCTTGAATTGAATCCACCGGAGAAGAAAAGAGGACGAAGAATGATGAACTTGAAGCTCTGTTAGAAACTTCATGAGAATCACTGGATACGAACATTGACGGAAAAAAATGTTGAGACTTCTCATCAATAAGATGATACTTGAAAAAAAAATCTGAGTCCTTAAAAAAAAAAGGGGGGGGGGGGGGGAAAAAACAAAGACAACTTGGATACGGATAAAACAAACACCGTTGAGAAGAACTGATAACTGATCTTGCGAATGTTGACAAGATTGGATCCATTTGAAGAGGAGCACACCGGTTGAAAAGGATTGAGATCACAATCTCGATTATCATGAAGGATTAGTAATCACATAGAAATGTGAGAACACCGCTTAGAAAAAAGGTATGGAATCAACATTTGACTTCGAAGCAACTTGAATACCACAACTGAAAACAAAACAAAGGATTGGCTTGCAGAATAAGCCGGAACAAACATATGATAGAGATTTTGTCTGAAGTTTTCGTGGTGGGGCCTACACGGGCTCGATCGTACAACACCATCATGTACAAGGCAGTGCACATGACATACGAAGCGTCCCCGAGTCAGCATAGCCAAGGACTCTTTAAGACACAACAAGACCACCGTAAAACCAACCGTGGATAGGTGGACCACTAGACGTCGAACCCCAATTTCATATCATACATCTGTCGGAAAGATATCTTAAGAGCTACTAGAATTCCCACTTATAAACTCCTGAAACTTTCCGGTTATGCAATCAGGTGTTGGGGATATAGGGGAAGCATAATATCTCACCCAAAACTAAAAAATCCTACATCCAGCTGTATCCATCCTTCAACACATAACCAAGAAACCTTCGGAAATCATTTACCTCAACCTTCGAAAAGCATCCGTTATACGAGTTATGGCAATACTCCCGAACTCCCGCCCCAGTACTGGGTGGCGTCGAGGTTATCTCACTAACAACTGCATAAAAGAGATTTTCGATGTCGGCGAACTCAGGTATTCCAGAACTGCAACGATAAAATTGTGATGACAACACCTCGGAGCTCAACTCCTTGGGACACTGCCACAACCCCTAAATGTTAGGAGGCACCAAGAACAATGTTCTCATCACAAAACCATCAGAACGATTCCAAGATACCCGCATGATCCTAAATTTTTTTAGTGAAATTTGAGAAGAGAAGAGTCAAAACTCTACGTCAGGATGCCTCGCCAGAGCGACGAAGGGACTGAGGAGTAAAAAGAATCCTACTCTCCAATATATATATAATCCTAAATGACTCAAAACACTTTTCTAGACTCAACAACGCCAATGATTCGATCAAGCAGGGGGATCCTAAGGTCGGGGAAGGCTCTGATACCAACTTGTAACGCCCTCGATGTGGCTATATCTCCTACGTGTCGAAGCACGACTTAGAGGCATAACCGCATTGAAAGCAATGTCGCAAGTGAGGTAATCTTCGCAAACAACCCATGTAATACATAAGGGAAAGAGATACATAGTTGGCTTACAATCGCCACTTCACATAATACATGAATAAAACATTACATCATCCAGATACAATCAAGGTCCGACTACGGAACCAAAATAAAAGAAGACTACCCCAAAAGCTACACAGATCCCCGATCGTCCCGCTCCACTACTGATCAACTGGAAACGGAACAACATAATGAACACGATCTTCAATGAGCTCCTCCTTGATCTTGGTTGTGTCACCTGCATGGTTTCATCGGCACCTGCAAGCTGGTTTTGGAAGTATCCGTGAGTCACGGGGACTCAGGAATCTCACACCCTCGTGATCAAGACTATTTAAGCTTATAGGTAGGGTAAAAGGTATGAGGTGGAGCGGCAGCAAGCGACTAGCATATTTGGTGGCTAACATACGCAAATGAGAGCGAGAAGAGAAGGCAAAAGCACGGTCGAACAACTATGATCAAGAAGTGATCCTAGAACAACCTACGTTAAGCATTACTCCAACACCGTGTTCACTTCCCGGACTCCGCCGAGAAGAGACCATCACGGTTACACACGCGGGTGGTGCATTTTAATTAAGTTAAGTTTCAGGTTATCTACAACCGGACATTAACAAATTCCCATCTGCCCATAACTGTGGGCACGGCTTTCGAAAGATCAATCCCTGCAGGGGTGTCCCAACTTAGCCCATCACAAGCTCTCACGGTCAATGAAGGATATTCCTTCTCCCAAGACAATCTGATCAGGCTCGGCATCCCGGTTACAAGACATCCTCGACAATGGTAAAACAAGTCCAGCAAAGCCGCCCGATGCGCCGACAATCCCGATAGGAGATGCACATATCTCATTCTCAGGGAAACACCGGATAGGTCAAGCTACAAGTAAAACCAACCCTCAAGTTTCCCCGAGGTGGCCCCGCAGGCTGCCCATTTCGGACCAACACTTAGAGAAGCACTGGCCCGAGGGGGGGTTAAAATAAAGATGACCCTTGAGTCCGCGAAACCTAAGGGAAAAGGCTAGGTTGTTAGTGCAAAAGGTAAAACCAAGGCTGGGCCTTGCTGGAGGAGTTTTATTCAAAGCGAGCTGTCAAGGGGTTCCCATTATAACCCAACCGTGTAAGGAATGCAAAATCCAGGAACATAACACTGATATGACGGAAACTAGGGCGGCAAGAGTGGAACAAAACACCAGGCATAAGGCCGAGCCTTCCACCCTTTACCAAGTGTATAGATGCATTAATTAAATAAGAGATATTGTGATATCCCAACGAAATAACCATGTTCCAAACATGGAACAAGCTCCAATCTTCACCTGCAACTAACAATGTTATAAGAGGGGCTAAGCAAAGCGGTAACATAGCCAAACAACGGTTTGCTAGGACAAGGTGGGTTAGAGGCTTGGCTTAGCAATGTGGGAGGCATGATAAAGCAAGTGGTAGGTATCGTAGCATAGGCATAGCAAAAGAGCGAGCATCTAGCAAGCAAAGATGGAAGTGATTTCGAGGGTATGGTCATCTTGCCTGAATCCCGATAGGAAGAAGAATGAGTCCATGAAGAAGACAAAGCGGACGTAGTCGAACGAATCCTCACAACATGACATTATCGGAACTAACCCGAAGAAGCAACACCGGAAAGAGGGAAACAACATAGTAAACAACCAACACATGAACATGGCATGATGCACAACCAAGTATGATGCATGTCCGGTTTAATGAAGCATGACATGGCAAAGTGCACAAACAACACTACAAGTTAAGTGGAGCTCAACATGCAACGAGTTGCATATTGACGGAACACCACATTCAAGTTATTTAGTTTGATCTCGTTTAGGTACTCAACAAAATTAAATGTTGGTTAACATGGCAAGAGGTGAAACATGAGTAAAATACACATCTAGGCATATTAAATGAGGCTAGCAAGACCTAACTGAAAATGAATCGAATTGTTGATTGTGTCATAAAGGCCCTTATGCCCACGCCCTAATCGACCCCCCGGAGGAGTATGCGCTTCTAAAAGATCTTTAATACTGTGCCCAATTCCGAAACATCAAACAACAATTCCGGTAAATCCTCATATGCATTTGGCAATTTAATGCAAACGACAATTTTAAACATTTTAAATGTTATTATCATGATGCACATGACATGTTCAAGTTTATGCATTTTTTATGAAAATGTTGATATAAACATGATATGGAGCATTTGTCGCCATGGCGGAAGGAAAAGGGGCCATGGGAGTAGTGGTTCACGCCACGGTAGTCGAACTTGATGAATCCGAACTCTTTGAGGGTCGACAGTAGAGGTACTTGTCGCATCGCCGGGCGTATTCGTACATGTTTTGGAGAGGAACTTGGCATATCCATGTACTTGGAGTTTTGCAATCTCATGTCCAGGGTCATCATGTAGTCGTTCGGGCATCGTGGAGGAACTTGACGTTCGCGGGATCCCAGTCTTGGCCATGGACAGGGGCGCAGCCCACACAAGGAGGGGAGGCCGTGGCGGGTGCACTGGGCCTGCGCGTGTAGCGGTCAATGGGGCTGGGTGCTGCTAGTCATCTCCTTCGCTAGGAGACGGAACGAAGGCGCAACAGCAGGGCAAGATGGGGGGATGGCGCTGGTCGTCGTCGTTCGGCGCAGCAGAAACAGGGTAGGCCAGCGACGGGGGCTTGGGGAGGTCGATCCGGTTGCCTCCGAAGCTTGGGCACGCCGGAGCTTCGAGCTGGAGGCGGCGGACGGCATCCATGGCCATGGCTTCTCCCGGAGCTTCGTCACAGGCGCGTGGACAAGGCAGGGCACGGGAGCTCGAGGTCGATGGCGTCGGGCGCTGCCAACGCGCTTGTTAGGGACGCGTGCGGTAGGGAACTCCTGCCGGTTCGGTCGGCCGGCGACGAGGCTGACGAAGGAGGAGGGAGAGGGGAACGTGATGAGGGCGCGCTACTGCTCGGTGGCTTGGACTCCGCCGGCCAGAGCGACAGCAGGGAGCTCTTGCCCCCGCCGAAGACGGCAACGGGAGGAAAGGGAGAGAGGCGACGCGAGGATGGAGGCAGCGGGAGCGATGGAAGAGAGGGGCGCACGCGAGCTGGGGAGCTCCTCTCTGGCAGCGGGAACGAGGAGGAGGGGATCGAGAGGAGAGGGTTCGAGCGGGGGTTGAGGACGAGAGGGAGAGGGAGATGGGATCGAGCCAAAGCTCTCCCTGGCGGCGCGAGGGGAGAGCAGAGGGAGGATGAGATCGGGTAGGGTTTGGAGGAGTTAGGTGGGCCGGTGCTGGATGGGCCTATAGGCCGGCTGAGCTAATGGGTCGGCCGGGTGACCGAGGCCTAGGTAGCTGCTGCTGCTGCTTTTCTATTTCTTCAGACAGAAAAACAAAAAGGAAAGAGCAGGAAAAAGAAGGTGAGGAGCTAGAGAAATATAAAAATATACTCATGATCCTGAAAATGTGCTCTATTTAACAAAATTGGTTTGGAGATTTTTTGGAAGTAAAAATAATTCAAGTTTGAATTAAATTCAAACTTGAACCATTTTAAACCCTAACCAAAACAATTTCAATAGAGATGAAATTTGACATAGAGGCTAGGTGCATGGTGTTAGAATATTGAGGCAAAGATGAACATTAGAAGAGAAGGGAACGTGACACTTGCCGAAAGAAGGAAGTAGAGGGAAGGAGAAGGTGATGAAGCAAGATTCATGCATGGAACATGCAACAACTTAATATGTATGAAAAACACACAATGCACATGATGACATGATGAAATGCAACATGATGCAATGATGAATGCAAAGAACGAAACAAATCACACGACAAAACCCGGAAACCCTGAAAGGCATCTGAAGCTCCGGTCTTGGGGCATTACATAAAGGGAATGCAGGAATTGGAAAACCAATTAGAAAACCAAGGTTGAATTGACGTACCAGTTTTGGGTGATCCTTATGGTGTGTTTTCCATGTATTTTTTCCTTCTCCATGTCTGTAATTCAGTGAGTCAAATATGTTGATGGATCTCGTGTACTTGTTGAGCACATACAGTGTGTAGTGTTTAGCTGTGTTGTGCGGTATCATAATCTACGGTGTTTGGAGACAGAGTAAGTTAAAGTTCATTCTTGTCAGGAGAATTAAATGACATGTAAATGTGCAATCTGTAGGAAGAATGAATTATATTTGTATATTTCTATTAACTTACCAGCTTTTTCATTAAAAGTTCCTTCCCTGTTACAAGGGGTGCAAACTGTTTCAATGCTTCATCCTCATTGAATTCTGCTAGTCCTCCTTCTCCAATATTAACACCAAGCACAATCTGCGACCAAAAAGTTTTATACTTTTTAGTTCAATATTTGTAACCACTGAAATGATGCAAGTGTTTTTGTCAAATTGGACTTCATACGTTTGCAAATTCTACGGGGAGTATTGCTTTAGCGGTTGTGTTGTATTGTTGCTGCACTCTCCATTCTTCGAACAATGCCTTTGCGATGGAGCCCTCCATCTGTCCTGTATCTCCTTTCTGTAGCTATTCCATTATTTGTTTCCCTATGATCCAATCGGGTCGCTTCGAGATAATATATAAGTTTAGACTGCAAGCAGAAATAGTTTATACATTAGTTAGGTAGGTTTAAAAAGGGGCAACATTTCTTTGTTTTTTTGTTGTGACAAGAGAAAGTACTTACTCTCCGCATTCGTCCTGTCCTTCTTTCCTGAATAGGTATTCATGAAGTGCTCTGGCTTTGTTCATAAATTTGAAATCTCCTGGGACAAAAGTAGGAATAATGATTTTTCCATGGAGCCTGCTTGAAGGCTTTACCGGCCTCTTATTGACCGAGATTTTCTTGTCTGAGTTGTTCTCAGATGATTGGCCCATTGAATGTTCTCCTGATTCTTGCTACAGGCTTGTCAGATACGGGGCATGGCATTTTTTTTGAATTCATAGCTTTCATAGTCATTCAGCCATGTTTTGATTACATCAAATTCAAAGCCCATCTTTACATACTCGTGGTATTCTTCTAGTTGGAGCGGGTTAAGGCTTAAAAGAAATTCATCAATTTCTTCATGCTTTTCCATTGTTTTGGGTTTTAGGAACTCTAAAGAGATGGTGCTGGAGGTGCCTTGCTGATCGCTTGTTGAGCATGTTTCTTCTTGAAGAAGAACAGGTTGTTTCTTCTGCTCGGATACCTGTTCTTGTGTATTTGGTACGTCGTTGCTTCTATCATCCTCTTTTAAATCAGTGCCTGCTTGTTCAACTTGCTCTATGCTCGGGATATAGTTGTTGATATTTTTCTCGTCCGTTTCCTCTTCAGCATGGTGTGGTATCTTGTCGTCTGGTGGTGGTTGATCTGGTTCTATTGGTGGATCCTTTTCTTCGTGGTCTGTGCAAGATTCTTGGGCGACGACGTGGCGAATGGCATCCATAATCTCTTTGCGTTTACTAGATAAATCAATAACTTCATCCTCTTGTGTGGTTGTCGCATGCATAATATGTTCTTTTGGCTCGGTATTTGGCGGAAACTCTTCTAGTACACAACATTCTGCGTGTTGCATTTCTTTGTCTCCCATATCGATGTAGCGACCCGACCTCAGACGGTCAAGTCTCTGTGCTTTAGTGTCATCCCTGGATCAGTAATGCTGACACACACAGAACTCGAAGGATTTATAACAGAGTAGCAATCCCACACTTATTACATCGAATGTCTCAAAAGAGAACTTTTTACAATAAATATAGCATAAGGCCATCTAAACAAGATAACATCGGAAGGCTTGGAAGATAAAGCGAGTCCATCAACTCCAACGACATAGCTGAGTGCACGACAAACGACCTATGGCATCTTACTCGTCGTCTGAAAAGTCTTCAACATAATACGTTGCAGCCCGAAAATGGGTCAGCACATGGAATATGCTGGCAATGTAACACAGTAGAGCAATGAACAAATAAATGCTATCCCTACATGCATATATGGCTAGTGGAGGCTCTGTGGTAACAAAGTTTTTGCGAAAAGCCAATTTTTTCCTAAAACAAAGGAATATATTTTATTTAACTATCCAGGTAGTTGAAACAACATTGAGAATGGTACCCCCATCTCAATCCCACTTAAAAGTAATTATCAACCCAACAAGTTAATTTAGAGTGATGAGATCCATAGGATAATTCAAGAACCAGATACTCAAGATGTCCATAACCGGGGACACGGCTAACCATGATTAGTTTGTACACTCTGCAGAGGTTTGCACACTTTTCCCCACAATACTCGATCTCCTCCGTTGGATTTCTCGCACTACATGGTTTTTGAGAAACGGATGACCGAGACACAGTTTTTCAGAAGCATTAACTCTAACCCCGGGTAGACTGTACCAACCTACATCCCTACATCTACTAGTCTACCACTGGAAGAGGTCATGCAACTTACTCCACTATGTTAGAGCCCATAATAGCTTGTGGCTGCACACGGAAGTTTCAAGCATGAATAATCTTATGATCGCTTTGAGCCTGGGTGGCGGACCATAGGAGGATCACACGGTATAACCCCGGGATCTCCTAGGACAACACTGGTATAACCCCAGGTGCCCACAAGCAATCCACCTAGATGTGTATTAAATCTTCCACCTTAAGTTGAACCATTAATTAACAATCTCACATCTTTCATGGATACTCTCAAACCCAATCCATGTCTACGAGCATAGCATAGCAATATAAGCATAACGTAGAAGTAACTCCCAAGGGTTTGATAATAAACAGGTAATAGGTTCTACCTCATCATCTACTTCCCAAACCCACTTGTTAAGAGATCCTAGTCATGCAATGTGTGAGGTTTGAAACTAATGCATAAAAACTGGGTATGAAAGAGTATGATCAATGTGTTACTTGCCTTGCCGATGATCCGCAAAGCCTAGATATTCGTAGTAGCACGCTTCGCACTCTGGGTATTCTATCACAAACAAACAATAGAATACATAAGCACTCAAGCAAAGATGCACGTGTAAAACTCAAATAAGAAGATATAACCAGAAAGTTCAACTAAAGAACTCCGGTTTGCAAAAAGAATCAAATCAAACGGAGCAACGAAACTCAAACTACGAAAGAAACAAGATCCGATTACTAATCTAAACTAAAGTCAAATTTTACAATATGAAAATCTTGTCAAGTTGGTTAAACAGAAAGAGGGCTTCGATACGAAGATCTAGGCGCTTGTTTCACCCGATTTCGATAAACGAGCCAAAAGATATACTAGATCGAAGATTAGGGCAGAAATCACGATCGAAAATAATCGTGGAAAACCCTGGAAAAAGAAAATTGACGAACAGGCTAACGGACGAACGTTCGCTGTCTCCGGCTAACGGATGAACGGCGTTCGTTAAAACGAACGTACGGACGAACGTCCGCTATTTAACTAAATCGAAGAATAATCGAACAAAACCGATCTATAAAAAACCGAACTAGGGTTTCTAAAAAAACGAATGGTTTTCTCGCGAAAACCGGCGGCGGCGGCGGTTACCTCTGGCGAGATCGGGTTCGGCGGTGGGGCAGCGGGACGGTGGCTCCGGCGGCTAGCGGCGGCGGCGGGCGGTGGCTGCACGCGGCGACGGAGGGCGGCGGCGGCTACACGGCGGGCGGCGAGGCGACGGCGGCGTGGATCGGGCGGCGCTAGGGTTTCGGCGGGCGGCGGCGCGACTTGGGCCTCGGGGGTTCGCGAGCTGCGGCTTATAAAGCCAGCCGGGCCAGGAGTCCTAGCCGGACATGGCCCGGTAGGTCGGTTTACTTTTTTTAAAATAAATCCCGACGCAGAAAAACAAATGAAAGAAATACTAAACGGACTCCAAAAATCTTGAAATAAATTTTCACGGTCCTCTAATAATATTGCGGACAAAGTGAACATTTATTTAGACATCTAATGCAATTTTGAAAAATGCATATTTTTCCTAATTCAAATAAAATTGCAATAAAATCCAAATAAAATATCTTATTTGATTTTAATATTTTTCCTATAATATTTCCTTTATTTTGGAGAAGTCATATTATCTCATGTCATATATTTTAATTAGAAATATTTTCGGAGAGGAAAAGTAACTAAAACCAAATGATCCTCTTTTCAAAATTTGAGAAAACTCAAATATGAAAATAACGAAATTCTCAACTCTCTCCGTGGGTCCTTGAGTTGCTTAGAATTTTGAGGATCGCGAAACGGAAATGCAGTAAAATATTATATGCATGAATGACCTATGTATAACATTCCAAATTGAAAATTTGGGATGTTACAAACCTACCCCCCTTAAGATGAATCTCTCGCCCTCGAGATTCGAGTTGGCTAGAAAATAGGTGTTGGTGGTCTTTGCGTAGATCATCCTCTCGTTCCCAGGTGGTTTCATCCTCGATATGGTGGCTCCGCTGAATTTTGCAAAAGTTGATAACCTTGCTGTGAGTAACTCGGCTGGCAAACTCGAGAATCTTGACTGGTTTCTCCTCATAGGTCAAATCACTATCCAGCTGAATTGCTTCCAGGGGCACGGCATCTCTCAGAGGGATATCGGCCATCTCAGCATGGCACTTCTTCAACTGGGAAACGTGAAATACATCATGAACTCCTGACAATCCTTAGGGTAACTCCAACTTGTAGGCTACCTCTCCCATACGCTCCAAAACATGGTACGGTCCTACAAATCTCGGAGCTAACTTTCCCTTAACTCCAAAACGTTTAACTCCTCGCAGAGGTGAAACTCGCAGATATGCTATGTCTCAGATTTCATAGACTACCTCCTTGCGTTTTGAGTCTGCATAACTCTTATGTCTGGACTGAGCTACCTTCAGTCTATCTCGTATCAGCTTAACCTTCTCTTCAGACTCCTTAATCAAATCTGGTCCAAACGGCTGGCAGCCTCCTACTTCATCCCATATTAACGGTGTCCTGCACCTCCTTCCATACAGGGCTTCGAATGGTGCCATCTTCAAACTGGCTTGTTAACTATTGTTGTAAGAGAACTCTGCGTAGGGCAAGTTGTCATCCCAACTAGATCCGTAATCTAGCACACAAGCTCTCAACATGTCCTCCAGAATCTGATTTACACTCTCGGTCTGCCCATCTGATTGCGGATGAAAAGCAGTACTGAACTCTAGCCTGGTTCCAAAGTCTGGTGCAGCTGGTGCCAAAACTTTGAAGTAAAATGCGTTCCTCTATCTGATACGATGGTCCTCGAAACTCCATGCAGACATACGATCCTGGTCATATATATCTTGGCTAACTTCGCACTAGTATAAGTGGTCTTCACGGGGATAAAGTGAGCTACTTTGGTCAAGCGGTCCACTACTACCCAGATTGAATCATATCCCGATCGGGTCCTGGGTAATCCGGTGATAAAATCCATGCCAAGCTTATCCCACTTCCATTCGGGTATCGGCATGGGCTGCAGTAATCCTGCTGACTTCTAATGTTCTGCCTTCACTCTCTAACATACATCACATATGGCTACATACTCGGCAATATCCTTCTTCATACCAGTCCACCAGAAACGTTCCTTCAAATCCAAATACGTCTTGGTGTTCCTGGGGTGTATCAAGTATGGCGAGTCATGAGCTTCCTGAAGTATCAACTTCCTGATCTCTGCATTATTGGGCACATAAGCTCGGTCCTCAAACCATAAGGTATCATGCTCATCCTCACGAAAACCTTTGGCCTTACCTTCACTCATCTTCTCCTTTATTTCAGCAATTTCCTTGCCATCCTTCTGAGCTTCTCGGATCTTTCCCAACAATGTAGACTGAACTTCCATTGCTGCAACAAAACCTCTACGAACAATCTCCAAACAAAGCTCCCTGAGATCTTCTGCTAACTCCTTTGGCAAACCTCCTATTACTAAGGTATTGGCATAACTCTTCCGGCTCAAAGCATCTACTACGACATTGGCCTTGCCTGGGTAATACTGCAACTTCATATCGTAATCCTTTATGAGCTCCAACCATCTCCTTTGCCTGAGATTTAACTCCTTCTATGTGAAAATGTACTTCAAACTCTTGTGATCCATGTACACATCACAATGGTTCCCAATAAGAAAATGTCTCCAGGTTTTGAGTGCATGCACTACAGCTGCTAACTCCAAATCATGCGTGGCATAATTCAACTCATGCGGTCGAAGTTGACGTGAGGCATATGAAACAACTCTTCCATCTTGCATAAGTACACCTCCAAGTCCTAAACGAGACGCGTCGTAATACACTAGGAAATCCTTACGTATATCTGGCAGAATCGGCACTGGGGCGGTAGTCAAACGTCTCTTCAATTCCTGAAAACTTGCCTCACATTCATCCGTCCATTTGAACTTAGTGTCCTTCTTCAAAAACTCCGTCAAGGGTGTCGGTGTCAAAACCGGCGGATCTCGGGTAGGGGGTCCCGAACTGTGCGTCTTGGCCGGATGGTAACAGGAGGCAGGGGACACTTTGTTTTACCCAGGTTCGGGCCCTCTCGATGGAGGTAATACCCTACTCCTGCTTGATTAATATTGATGATATGGGTAGTACAAGAGTAGATCTACCACGATATCAAGGAGGCTAAACCCTAGAAGCTAGCCTATGGTATGATTGTTGTGTATGGAGTTGATGTTCTATCGACTAGCCTGGCCTCGGTTTATGTAATGCACCAGAGGCCTAGGATAACAAGAGTCCTAGCCGAATACGCCGGTGGGGGAGGAGTCCTTGTCTTGATCACCTAGTCTTGTGGAATCTTCCTTGTATGCGGCAGCCGTCCGGACTGGCCCATGAGTATACGGCCACGGGGGTCCTCGGCCCAATCTAACAGATCAGGAGATGACATGGTGAGTACCCCCTAGCCCAGGACACCGTTAGTAGCCCCCTGAAGCGGTCTTCAAGTTAGGGACACTCCTCGATTCTTCCGGACTATCTTCATCTTCGGTCGCCGGTCTTGAAAACTGGTTCAACAAATCTTCTCATCTTCGATCTTGAGGATCGCCGAAATGCATTCGACGAGTTTACACGTCGGGTATCCGAGGAGCCCCTTTAAGTTTCCGACCTTTATCAATGCCTTGTTATTTTTATGCCACACCTCGGGTTTGAAGTTGTTCCCGGGAGGCAGTGTCCTCTTGCGTCTGAGCTCCAACGCCGGACTGCATTCGAGGTATCCTTCGCAGTCGAGCACCAACGCCGGATCGCTTCCCAGCTCTAATGCCGGAATGTATCCGAGCTCCAACGCCGGACTATGTATCCGGGCTCCAACGCCGGACTGTATCCGAGCTCCAACGCCGGACTATATCCGAGGTGTCGTAAATCACCTTGGTTCAAAGAAGTTTGAAGGAGTTTAGCCGAGCTTAATGCCGGAAATGCCCTCTATGGAGCCAGCCATTAGCGCCCGAGCTTTATGCCGGGCTGCTTCCGAGGTGGTGCACCACCCCGAATGTGGGCCGATTTTTGTGAATATTTTTTATTGGTGCAATTTATTCTCTGCCGAGATATACAGCCAGTAGCCCTCAAGGTGTGTATCGGTCTAAAACCCGAGATGCACATGAAGGATGACGTAAGATCGCTGATCCCGGTAGCCGCTGAGACTCAGGTTGATTTGCAAAATCGGCCTGAGGATCAAGTCCTAGCTCGGCAGAATACTTTGGGACACTAAAAGCGGCGTGCTCAGTCCTCGAGACTCAGGTTGGGTGCGGCCGACCAATCTGAGGATCAAAATCTCCTCGGAAACTATATTGCACATAAAATTTTCTGCATTGGACAAGCAATGCAGTAGCCCCCGAGACACTGGTCGGGTGGTAACACCAGATCAGGGGATCAATGTGCCCCTTTAATATTTGTAAATAATAAGCCCGAAGCCCAGTAGCCCCCGAGCCTTAATGCGGGCACGGGTGGCCGAATTAAGGATCAATATCCATAGTAAAATCATAAATTATGTGTAATGACTCTATGTATCCAAGTACTTTACGTCATTAATGCTCGGATCCGCATTGTACAAAACTTTGTTGACCGACCATCGGCTTCCACCTCCTCGGCCAGTAGCCGAGGAGTGTTTGTCCTACTTTATAAAGCCTTTATGAGGGCAAAGATTTACAACAAACAAGGCAATCTGGCTATACGGTTTTATAAACAAAGGTACGCAGAAAGATATGTTATATTACTGTTTAACAGAAGAAATGTCTTCCAAAGAAAATAGTCCCGCTAACTGTTCCTTTCTTTGGGTTGTCATGCTAAGCGTGATCATTAAACCTCAGCTCTAATATAAGAGCAAAATATTGAGGATTTAGTTTGGGAGGCCAGTTAATAGCCCCCGGTAGTGTTCGGCGATAGTCGGGGTCAAGCCGTAAACACTTCGGCCAATGTAATGAATGGCCCATCATTTAACATAGTCATCGGATCGCTGACTAGTTTACGCCTATTGTGAAAGTCAGTTTTCGGCTTTCTCCACTGAGGTGCTTAACCATGTGAGCTGGAAGCACAATCGCAGTGGTTCTCCCTTTGCACGCCTAGCCGAACAAAACGGAACGTAGGAAGCAAGTGCAGGAGCCGGGCAACCCAACTATTGACCGAAGACACAATTCGAAACCGATGCATATATAGCAATATCTGAGAATGTTTTTGCCGAATCCCTAAAGGTGTCCGGCGTTGCACTGCGAGACTAATGCTGGAAAAGCACAAATAGTTTAAAAGTGCCAAAAAGCTTGGAAAACCAAGAAACGTCAGTGAAAACATGACGTCCGAACAATATCAAGTGTTCGGTGCCAATCCGAAAATTGGTCTTAGAAAAAAAAAGTGCTTCTGTCGTGCTTTAACATTACACATCCGATCTCAAGACTTCAAGCGGGTCAGCCTACGGCTGCAGCCTCCTATCCCGAAGGCGGAGTGCTTCTCGTTAGACCAGTTTAGCGAACTAAACTCGAGCGGTCACTAGCGAGAAAATGGGTTATCTGGCTATTGACCACACACTCACGTCGAAAAAGGAGCGATAGAAAAAGACTTTGCAACGACCAAGAAGAAAACACATTTACTATAAAATAGCTCATAGAAATTTTAAGAGCCCCCAAGTGACTTGGGTAGAAGAATGATTGCATGTACCTAAGTACTTATATCATATCTATGTTCAACCGAACTTTAAACGCGTCTTAACCGACCGTCAGCTTCTCCCTCTTCGGTCAAGGACCGAAAAGTGTTATGTACTCCATCGGTCGAGAATATCGACGGTGTTTCCAGTAACCAGGCAATCAGGCCATAAGGCTGTAACAGACAAAGCGCGCTCAGGGAACTTATGGTATATTACCGTGAAGTGTAAGAAGCATCTTCGAAGAAAATAGTACCCCCACCGATACCTTTCTTCGGTGCTCATTGTTATTATGAGACTTGTGCAATAGATTTTTTGTACTCATGAGTTCCATTGTGTGCCGACCATCATTGAAAACTATAAGAGCGCTAGCTTTCGGCTTCACCCAGTCTAAGGTCCGGCTCGGGCGACCCGATTGTGACAATCGCAGAGGTGCTCCCTTTACTCCCTAGCCGAACAATCGGGAATGTAGGGGTAAACACAGGAGCGAGGCAACCCAGCTTGCAAATCTCTTAAGTCAATATGGTGCATATTGTGGCGTAATACACGAACAAGGAACGAAGCCGTACAAGTATAATCATATGCAAGAGGAAAAGCTTCATGAAGGAAACCCCCAAATGAATTGGGTATTTGAATTTATGCGTCACAAACAAAGTTTGGACAAGGAAATTTTTTACAAGCACTTTTTTACAAAAAAGTGTAATGCTTGGTCGAACCGAACACAAATTAAAAATTTAAAACTTTGAGCATGTAGGCAACTTAGCTGGTTAATGTGTTCGGTATTGATGACGCGGTCCGAGCTTGATGCAGGACAAGGTGCCATCCCCCAAGCCGGTCCCGAGGTGGTGGAGCAAAGAGCTCGGCACTCTGAAGTGGTGACATAGCACGATCAATGCAGGCCGGCAGAGTGATGCCGAAGTCCCCGGCATGGGGTAATGAAGTGTTGACGAAGCCCCCCGTCCAGCCGAGGTGACGCCAAAGGATATAGTCCGGCTGGATCATTTTCCTGTGCCACATAAAATAGTGCAAACCGGAGATAATAGTAATAATAATAAAAAATCGTTGCATAATCAATAATTTATGCAAAGTGAATTATAAAAGAAATATGGCCTGGCGCCGAAGTCAATGTCGATGCAGGGCGTCGGCGTGATGCGGTAAGGGCGTGGCAAAGCGTGAATTCACAGGTCGGTCCGAGTTCCGGATGCGGCATTCGCCGGACTATTTACGGAGACTGACCGGAACACCATGCGACCGTCGTTAATGCGGCCACCATTTGATAGACCTATGTACATATGATGGACAAACCAGAGTAATAATTTCTTGGGAAAATTGAACCCAAACAAGCAAAAAATACTAGGATTAATAGCACCTGGTTTATTTGTTGTAGTAATCCGAAGGAAGGTGATTCCCAAAATTGGGACTCAATCCGCACACCCGTTACCGGAGTAGGTTGATGAAGAGATTATGAAGCCCCCGGTCCAGCTGAGATGTCGAAGTAGGTCGACGTGATGGACACTGGCTCGGAGGAGCAATAGTGCGGCCCTGCCGATGCAGGTCGTGACGTGGTCAATGCCGGCTTGATGAAGTGACCGTGCGGCGATACCGGTGTGCCTGCTCCGTGTAACCCGTGGGGCGGCGATGTTGGTGACGATTTATTCTTTGCGATGCCAAACTGTTGTTTAGCTTGCCGAGGTGATGATCCGAAGAACTTGAGCTCGGCTCAACAAAGTGATGACGTGTCTAGCACGGGTTGGCAGCTGTGGAGCAATATTGCCGGACTGGTTTGGCACCAGCATGATGTTGAAGATCATGTTCAAAAGATTTTAGTGGGATGTGTTCGGGAACAAAACACAATACCCCATACAAAGCTTCCTTCAAAAAGGATGTCCGAAATCCCGTTCATAAAAAAGACGAACTCGGGTCGGATTCGTTTTCGCGCAGAAAACAGATCCGAAAAGTGATGCACTAATCGGAAGGTTCCCGGAGTTTGGACGGTCGGATCGAGCTGAAATTTGGAGGGCTGGTAGATATAGGAATTCCGTAGCCGATCAACGGTTGGATCTTGCAAAGGACGTACGAGCTAGAAGCTGGACACCACGCCCTAAACTCGTCCGGATTCCCGTCCAGATTTGATAGGGCTCCGGTATATCGCGGATTGCCAGATTCCTCCATCGGAACTCGACGAAATTTTCCAGGGTTGTTGTAGACCCAATTCCGCACAATCCCACCAGAGCAATCGTTAAAACGACACTTGAGGAGGTGGTGGCGGCGGATACAATTTCGCTGTCCAGAAAAATAGCACGGTCGCCTGAGGGCAATGTTGACGTTGAGCCCCCGGGATCCCTGGATGATTCCTCCATGATCTTGATAGAGATCGGAGTTGACGTTGATGAAGGCCCTCATCCGAACATGACGATTGGAGATAGGGCGCAGTCCTTGGTCGAACCAAGGTGACCAGTCGAGCTGGTGACGAAGATGCCGAAGTCGCAGTTGATCTGCAGGCGAGCCATCAACCTTTTGCCGAACACACAACGGAACTCTCAATGAAAGCACCAATGTTGGTGTCAAAACCGG